>NC_054472.1:70338895-70638895 GCF_017639515.1 Carcharodon carcharias | reverse complement strand
TATTCCATTGCCTTCCTTTTGAATAAACTAATGTTTCTTGATTAATACTATAACAGTATAGATACAGTTATGCGGTCTAATCCCATCAATGTTTCACGACCCTTGTTTTTTTCTTATCTCCACCCATACTGATTCTACTTCCCGCTCTTCCTCACTACTCTCCTATTTTTTTCCAAATCAGGGCTACCCACCCCCTCCTTTTCCATTTTGTCTGTCTCTTCAAAACATCAAGTATCCTAGAATTTAGTTTCTAACTTTGGTCACCATGCAGTTGTGTCTCTGCAATGACTATTAGATCAAACTCATTTATCTCTATTTGTGTCATTGATTCATCTATCTTGTTATGAATTCTTCATGCATTCAGATAAAAACACCTTTAATTTTAACTTTTTACCATTGTTCCCTGATTTGATCTGAATCACCGATTCAATACCATTAAACTTTCTGTCTTTTCCTGGCACACACTGATCACTTTTACCCAAATCACTGCACTGCTCTGTGGCCTCGACTTTCCTCTTTAGATTTTTAAATTTCCTCTCACATGAAGCCTCCTTTTTAGTTTAAAGTCCTTTCTACAGCCTGAGCTATATGACACTGGTCCTACTAGGTTTAAGTTCTTCCTTTGTTATCTTCACTTCTTATCCCTTCCAACCCTTTTCCACTTGTTATCCCTATCCTTGTCAAGTTCATCCCATGTATGTATTGATGTAAATATTTTCATACTGGTCTACAAATCACGCTATGGCTTGCTCCTGTTTATGTCTGCAACATCCTCCAGCTCTTTATCCCTGTTTGCACCATCCATTCCACTAACAATGACATATCGCATTCCACTCCCTACTTATTAACATCGGTGTCAGAACCTGTCACTGCTATACATTTAAAACTTCCTTCTTGTTCCCCTTAACTTAATACAATTCTTCTCTTCAAAATGCCTCCTTAAAGCCAATTTCTTTGACCATACCACCAGCGCTAACCTCAATCCTACACCTGCTTGAATCTGACTCCGAACTTTGAAGTACTTTGGGTCATTTTGCTATGTTAAAGGCACTATAGAAAATTTAATTATTGTTATAATAGCCCATTAAGTGACATTGAATAGTGAAAGTAAATGCTTGCCATTTTAAAAAACAGATTCTACTGATCTTTTGCGAATAGGTTGAAAATATATAATTTAAATAATAAAGTGGATCAATGCACTGCCTGCACTCTTTTCAGCTGATGCCTGTTCTGCAAAGTATGCTACAACAAAGTTCACTTACTCTCAGGTCAATTAAATAAATCTTCTTTAATTGAATGTGCATTGTAGGAGAACCAGGATCCAAAATCCATTGGGCAAGGTGGATGATTGGCTCTGAATATAAAAGCAACAGTTACTTGGCCTTGAAATCACTGAACTATGGATTCACCAGAATATAGCCAGTGGGAAAAGATAGTGGTCACCTTAGTGTTGTGATCTGGAATCCTGATCTCAGCAAAAATGCACCCCTAAGGTGGTTTTAACAAAATCTAACAATTTATAAAAACAATGTTAATATTCATTTATATAAATGGGAAATAAATTACTGAAGATGTGTTTCCATCTGATAAATTGATTTCTTGCATGGTTAGGGTAAATCAAATGAGCTTTAGAGAGCCAATGTAGCTTCTGATTTTGATAATTGGTGTTCATTAAAATCTGCTAATACAGCAACTCAACATCATCATCATCAAAAACAGTTTGATTCTCACGCTATGATTAGATAGATAAGAATGGAACCAAGTTCCACCCAGTTGTACAAGGAGGAAGATGGTGTTGTCAACCATTTCAAAGGCTGCACATAGGTCGAGAAGGATGAGAAGGGAAAATTTACCACAGTCATTCACACAGGATGCCATTTGTGACTTTCATGTAAGCCATTTATGACAGGGCAGAAAACTGGTCAGAGGAATTCAAACATGGAGTTGCGAGAAAAACAGGTACGGATTTGGGAATCAAAAACAGATTCAAAGACTTTGAAACGGAACGGCTGGTTGGAGATGGGACAATAGTTTGCAAAGACAGAGAGGTCAACGGTACTGACAGCAGGTTTGAAATGGAGGGGACAGTTCCTGAGGAGAGGGAACAGTTAACAATATCAGCTAACATGGGGGCCAAGAAGAAAAGTTGGGTGATCGGCAATTCAGGGTTGAGGAAGCAGGAAGTGGGTCTCAGGGACAACTTGAATGCAGAGATGGCAGGTTGAGCTATAGGAAAGAAACTAGAGAAAGAAGTAGTTCAGAGCTAGAGGAGAGACTAACATTATTAAGTAGAAGGAAGGAAAGTAACATGAGCAGCTGAATGAATGAACATAAGGTAACAGAAGTAGGTCATATGGTCCCGTGAGCCTTCTCTGCAATTGAACAGGATCATGGCTAATCCTAGACTTCACTTTCTGGCCCAATTCCCATATCCTGGATTTCCTTAGTATCCTGTTATAATCCTGGGCCAGAACCCTAGTTTTTGGTACAATCTGGTTAGGGGCCAATAACATTTTGTTTAAAGTAGACAAAGTTTGAGATCCTAGGTATTTACTAAGAGAATAAAACCACAAGATTCCCCAGTTTTTGAAGAAACAAAATAAACTTCACCATACAAGATCAGAATGATAAAACAATTTACAACCTTATACTCTAACATTCAGGGTTAATATGAGGTACATGTGAATTAACAGGGAAACCGTGGCCGAACACACTACACTGCAAAAGAAATGGCAGATTCATCCAAGAGAGGTCTAAGGATTTCTCAGCAACCCACCCAGATATCAGTAAACACCGTGAATTAACCAATCTTGTTGAGACTCTTCCCTCTCACAAGGGATTCCAGTCATCTTCTTTGAAGATCTAGCCTTGGAATTCTCTCCAAAAGTCACTCCAACTTGGACTGCCTCAATGATAGCTTACTTCACAGGGTTTCAATCTTGACTCCAGAGACTCTGTTCCCCTGGATTCCCAATTCTGTACTCCAGCACCAACTCAAACACAACTTCAGCTACGCCAAGCAGAACACTACCGCCCCAAAGGATTACCTTTGTCCCAAGGGCCCACAGCATGAAGTCATTGATCTTTTGCTGCCTTCTCAGATCTCCAAGGCTTCTCCCGAGCCCTCGTTATTTAAAGCCTGCCAACTCAGAACTTTTACTACTTGCAGCCTCTTTCTGTCTCTGGGACCTCTCTCTGTCCCCTATCCCTGGGATCCCACTATGGGTTCTCTGTTTTGGGACCTCTCCCCATCCTCAGTCCGAGACTTTTCTCTGGTATGGCACCCAGCTCCTGAGTCCTGTGATTGGGATTTGTGTGCCCTTTTCTTTTTCTTCTTCACACAGGCACACTGGACCATTGTCCTTGGCCCAAAAAAACTCCAAATGCTAGTCTTTTATTTATTCACTCACGGGATGTGGGCATCGCTGGCTGGGCCATCATTTATTGCTCATTCCCCAATGGCCCTTGAGAAGGTAGTGGTGAGCTGCTTTCTTGAACCACTGCAGTCCATGTGGTTTAGGTACACCCACAAAATTGTGAAGGAGAGAGTTCCAGGATTTTGACCCAGCAGGTCAGCACATGCGCTACCCGCTCCCAGTCCATGCATGCGCAGAACCTCCCAAGGCGGTTGGGAATTGTAGTTCACAGCCCCTGTTCGAAGGTAAGGTAAGTTTGGATCTTGTAACATTCCCAAAAATCAATCTTAGTCTTGAATATACTCATTGACTGAGCATCCACAGCCCTCTAAGGTTGAGTATTCCAAAGACTCTCAAGCCTTTGAGTGAAGAAATTTCTCATTAGTCCTTAACAGCTGGTCCCTTATCCTGGAGACTGTACAACCTAGTTCTACAGTCACCTGCAGGGGAAACAGCCTCCCAGCACCGACTTTTGACAAGCCCTCCTAGCATTTTATGTTTCAATGAGATCACCTCTCATTCTTCGGCTCAATCACTCTTCCTAAGACAGCCTTCTCATCCTAGGAATCAATATGTTGAACCTTCATTGAATCCCCAAGGTAAGTACTGTAAAGACACAGGTAAAAGTCAAATGTTTGAGACCAATTTTTTAGGCCAAAATTAATTGGGGTTGACTTTTACCTGGGTAATGTTTTTGAAGGACTGACATGCCTGGACCCAAATCAATGGAATGGAGTAAAACTTAGCAACACAAGAATTCATATTAACTCTCTAACATTTACTTATTTCCTAACATTGCAAAGTACATGCAAAAATATACATACCATAATTAATTATAATATTTCACATTGATTTTGAAGGATTTCACTCTGATCATCATCTGACTCACCGAACAATTCATTCCAACAGCCTGGTTGTATATCATCATAATCACTGGTAATTTCAGCATCATCATTCCACAAGTAATCGTCCTCAGTACCGTTGAGCAATGTTGTGAACAAGTTCATTGGTCTAATAGTGCTAGGGAGGGTGCTCGTTTATTTCCACTTTTAGTGAATGTTTTTTTTTGTCTTTCCACATCCAATGGTTCCACACCTTTTGGATACTCTCAAGAGGTTTATTTATACACACATCCAAAGGCTGAACAACATAAGACTGCCAGGAATAACTGCCACGTTGGTGTTGGTTGATCTCATATCATGGACTACATTGTTGACAAGGTAGGATTTGAACATGTCCCAAATGAGCAAACCTTTTCCTTTGTGTAGTCCTCCTGGTCTCAAATTCTACACTTCTTTGATCCATTTCTTGCAACTGCCTTCAGCCATCTAGCCTTTCTTGTGAACATGGATGTTAACACCTTTTTGAAATTTCTCTTTGGGAAGAGTTTTACGCTTGAATATCACCATCGGCTTTAATTTTGTGCCATCTGCCATGCAAGATGGAAACTCTGTGAATAATCACTTGGCCAGTCATCTTTATGAGGGTGGCTTTTTTGATCAATCTATGGTCTTGTTTATTAGTATGTTGAAGCTCATCAGTGTCTCATGCATATTCCTAATGCAGGCCAATCGATATGCATTACTCTCTCGACTTTGGATGATAGAACAGTGACATTAGATGATTTTATTCCTGAGTTCAGGTGACAGATGATGTGAATTTTTTGTTTTCTGACAGAGTACTAAATTGTGCCTTTTCATTAATCTGGCACTGACCTTGAATTCTGAAATCTATCTTTTTTCACTTCTCTAAGGGTGCTGAATTGGATGGCTCCGCAGTTGATAAGACCATTTTGCTGATGCTTGTTAACCTATTCTGCCACTTCTTCTCCAGTATAAACTGAGTTGCGTACCTGCTATTCTTTCTCAAAAGGCATCGGATACATCAAGTGGTGCACATTAGTCTTGCTGATTGGTTGGGTGATTGCTGCTAAAAGTGGTGGAGGGAACGCTAAAGGTTCCTGCACATGCCTTTAAATTAATGAACCGTAGCAATTACTAGAAAGTAATTAATAATCAGAAAGTGGTTTGATCCCTAAAAAACTAGGGTCGACTTTTACATAATGTGTGAAAAATTGTGTATTTTTAAGCCAAAAGTTGTGGGGTCGGCTTTCACATGAGATCAACTTTTACATGAGTATATCCTTCCTTCGGTATGGAGACCAAAAAGACACACATGACTCCAGCTGTGGTTGTACCAAAGTCCAGTACAATTGCAGGAAGAATTACTTACTCTTGCACTCCTAATACCGTGCAAGATAGGCCAACATGCCATCTGCCTTCCTGATTGCTTGCTGTACCTACCTGCATGTTAACTCTCTAGTTACTAGTGGGACGCAACCATGATCAGTGCTGGGGCCTTAGCTTTTTATAATTTATTGATTATGGGGCACACGTCCCACTCTCAACCACTTTAGCCCACTCACAGCGTTATGCCTGTGGAATGGGCTTCTTCCAGGTGTGTTCACTTCCAGCCAACTTTCCTTCCAGGAAAGTCCGCCACTTCACAAAATGCAGCCTATTGTTTTTCTATCCTTCCTAACTTCACATTTCCCACATTAAACTCCATTTGTCATCTTTGTGCCCATTTACTTAACCTATTTCTAACTGTTTGTAGACTCTTTGTGTCCTCCTCACAGCTTACTTTCCCACCTAGTGTTGTATTAGTGGCACACCTGAGTTCCTTCATCTAAGTTAATTATATAGATTGTAAGCAGCTTTGGCCCCAGCACTGATCCTGGTTGCATCCAACCTGTAACCGCTTACCAACCTGAAAATGACCATTTATTCCTACTTTCTGCTGCCTGTCCTTCAATTAATCCTCTATCCATGCACATATCCCCATGAGCCCCTATCTTGTCCAAAACTTTTTGTGTGGCACATTATTGAATACCTTTTGAAAATCCAAATGTACTACATCCACTGGTGCCCCTTATCTACCATACGAGTTACATCCTTAGAAGTTTAATAGATTTGTCAAACATGATTTCCCTTTCATAAAATCATATTAACTCCACCTGAACATATTATTATTTTCTAAGTGCCTTGTTGCCACTTCCTTAATAATGGATTCAAGCAATTTCACAGCAACTTGCATCAGGTTAGCTAACCTGTAGTTCCCAGTTTATTCTCCCCCTCCTTTCTTGTACAGTGGCATTACATTTGCTACCTTCCAATCCACCGAGACAATGTCCATGAACTCCACATACTTGTTGGAGATGAGCATGAATGAGGCAGGAGAGAGGGGGATTAAGAAAATATTATGTAGTGGAGAAGAGAAGCCAGGGGTTATCTTTGCATTCCAAGATGACACTGGAATAATGAGCAGTTTTGACAGAGGAGAGCAGGATCCGATAGAGATTTATGTGGTCCATTCAGATCAAGCAATGAATGGTTAAATCAGTTGTCTGCCATTGATGTTCAAGTCTGCATCTTTAGGACTTAAGGGAATAGAGATGATGGTCATATCAGGAGAATGATAAAGGTAAGAGAGGAATGGTTTTAATTGGGGGGGGGGGGGTGGAGGGAAGAAGAGGGAAAAGGTGATGGTGTGGTTGTGATTGAGCAGATCGGAAGTTGTAGAAATATCAGACTCTCACCTAACCCCTTGGTAGTTTCAAAAGAAAAATAAAACCATATTGTAGAATCTGGCTAAGAATATTTTCTAACACCTTATATATTATGTGCCTGTACTTTCAGAAATAATTTACACACCCTTTTGTTATCTAGCATCATTAATGACTTGCTATCAAATCACAGAAAAATAGTACAATAGAATGAATATCATTGTACATGGAAGAGATGAGCAATGATGCAGAGACACATTTCCCACCTCAATCAAACTGTTTTCTTTTCTTTACAAAATATTAATTTAATATGTATTAATCAGTTTTTAATTTATCAGAATTAGAAATGGCTATAAGCATGATCTCTGCACTACTAGAATAAAAACTGCAATTGTGAAAATAAGTGAATCAAATATGAATAACCTAATTTAAAAGGCATAAGCTCTAATTCAATATTGTTCTCAAGTAAAATAGTAACCCTTACAGACATGACAAATATCCCTAGTACACTTTTAAAAATTGTCAATCGTTAGCTTGCTTTTGACTAATCAGTAGCAATTTGCCTCAAATTAGTAAGAAACAGAAGTAATCACTTGATTCAAATTTCTTTGTTCAACTATGTACAGAAGGGAGTCTGCAGAAACAGGCATGGTTATGGCCATTGAAGAGCAATCTGCAGCATAACATGTGCCCTGATCTATACTGACTGATAGCTTTTCTCTTTTATCTCAATAACCTGCTTCTGTTTGTATCCAACTGTGCCCAGCATTATTTCAAAGCTGATTACAATACTTGACTCAATCTGCCCTGGATAAGAATTGTAGTAAAGTACAGGTGAACTCTCCTCCCCACACCCCATAATACAATCAAGGAAAAGAACAAACTAATTTCTACACCCAATTAAAATTGTCATGGGAGGAATAGGGAAGGCAAAAAGCTTTATGACACTGGTCGGTGAATATTCTCTTCCTATTGAGATTACCTGATAATCATTTGACTCTGTCATAAACCACAGAACTGTCCATTAGCTGCTAACTTCTCCTGCAAGTGGCAGGATTTCCCACTCGGACTAGTCTGTTGGTATGATGACAATTCCTTCCAAATCAATGTTATATGATAAACATGTAATTTTTCTTCTTTATTTCGTGACAAGTAAATATATTTCATATGGAGACCCTACATATTAAAGCCTTTGATAGGGTTACACACAAAATATTAAAATACTTACAATTGAGCAATATACTATATTTTTTTATAAATCAAGCTTTTTATTAAGTTATCAGCATATGGGAGGAGTAAATGTTGTGGTTCATAAATAACCAGCAGAACAGATGCAATCATTTTATTTTGGATTAATAAAATCCTAATTTTTGTTTTGTTTTAAATCACACAATTATTCATGAATGGAAACATACAATGATAGATTTATCTCCACATATCTGGTGTAAATGTAAATTTAGACAGGAGACTATATTGGTCCAAGTTTATCAAGGATATATATTGGGTAAGGCCTGTGCAGTTGCAACCCATCCTTGGCCTATTATTTTGTAATAAGCATACAAGTTAGTTTTACATTTTATTGACTGAATTGTGATGAGCTTCCAAGATGGAAAGCAGTGAATGTGTAACATCACAGACACAACTTGACAATGGATGTCAAAACATTAACACAGAAAGTTTATGCATTCTGTTTTATAAACATGCAGTTGACAATTTCAGAAATCATAATAAAATACTTGGGTATATTACAATATCTTAATTGCCACACAAGTGTAGGTTTTTTTTTAGTAAAGGTAGTTCACACTGATTTAGAAACATTAGACATACTAAATAATAATACAACAAAATAATACAAAAATAAAGTTTGATTGTGCAACTTGAAACCATAAATTGTAAATTAGATACTGTAAGTGGACATGGATAACATTCAGAATTTCACAATATTTCCACATTTGCGAGACATTCTAGCAATAGTTTGCTTAAGTTTCCATTAAAGATGAAAAGGGTTTATGCTTTCTGCAGACTAGCAAATCTAATTACTTTTTTTATTGTTGCAACAGCAAGATCTGCCTTTCTCCACTCGTCTCATTGATATCACATTCGGCTAAACCTCTCTGGTCTGTGGATTACTGTGTCTATAACAATTTCAAATAAACATTTAAAAATGCTTAAAAACTTATCTCAGAATATGTAATGAAAAATATAAGTTTTAAGTTGGCTTTTGTGATGATTTCTAAAGTTATTTTAATATAGAGTAAAATTGAATTTAGTGCTTTGATGATGGCCCCTAAAGATGTTGATGAGGAAGATGAAAAATGAGAAGGAGTAATCCGAGACTCGTGCATTTGTTGGTTCTGGATATTGTTAGTTTTGCTTGTTATTTCTATTTTGCAACATTTATGTTCTATTTATTTTCTTGTCTCAAGTCCTTAGCTGCTAAATCAATTAACCAGCAAAAAGATAGATCCACAAGCAGAAGCCTTTTTAAGCCTGATTGGCAGCACGATTATTGGTACCCTGATACTGCATCTTAGTGATAAAAATTGTAAGGTTACTTCAGTTAACTTCCCTTTCTTTACAACCATCTTATTGTCTTTCTAGCTGTCTCAGCCAGTGTATCTTCAACACATACATAGCAAGCAATTTGCAAGTGAAGTGAATCGATAAACTTTGTCTTTTGTTTTCCCAAAGCTGTGAACTCTAGAAATGTGTTATAGAATTTAGAGTAGACCATGTTGGCGGAATCAATTATCATTCTTTCTGGGTAAACTCAAATTACACTACCATGTGTTTCCAAGTAAATATACAGTTTTATAAACATAACTAAATATGCACACATGCATATTTTAGGTTTCTGGACCCTCAGACAGATACATATACAGATGATTATATACTTAGAACAGGTGTATGTTTCACACTGAGTATATTCAGCAGGAGGTTACACATTGAGGAACAAGACAATTTATTTTCCAGAAATTAAGGACGTTTGAGTTTAGGTAACTGATGGAAACAGAACTAATGCTAATACCAATTTGTTGATATTTATAATGTGTATGTATCAGTATCTCTATGGGGTAGACAAACCATACTGATAACAAAATCCTTTTAACGAAATGAGAGTCTGTGACTTTGAATGAAAGAATTGGTGAGCAGTTTTTAGCCTCTTCTACCAGCTACGTAACAGCAAACGTTGGAAAATGAAGAATGTCGTATTCAACTGGGTACTGAGTAATAATGATAATAAACAGAAAATAATTATTTTGTGTTTTTACGTTTTCTTTAAAATAAAACATTGCTAATAAGTTAGGTCAATGGAAATTTTCAAACCACTCATAAATCGATTTAATATCTCAACCATTTCAGAGATGTGTTTTCTCTCGTCAGTGAATCAACTTAGAAATCAGATCAACTCCTGTTTATGTCTGGTCAAGCACTTGTACATGGATTATATTTATTGTAAAAACAATATAGGAGACAGACTGATAAATGGTAGAATTTATTTTCCGAAAAATACTTTCCTAGTTAAATTTTACATATAGATTGAGGTGTGTTGGTGTTTTTCTATCCGCCGTGCAGTGGAACAAAGGTCACTGGGGACCACCAGCTCCAGAGGATGGGTCAGATTTCCCTTCTTCACTTGTTTGGCTCTTTTGTTGGAAAGCGTATGAAAACAATTCTAATATAGGTTTGTGGCAATCAAAATAACTTTTTGCGGTGTTACCATTGCAAAGAATGTTTGGCACTTGTCCGAGAAATGAAAACCTCTCACTTAACGTTTTTTTTTAAAAGGAACAGTAAATATTCCGTCCACGATGATTAAAATCAACGGTAGCACCAAAAGTCGATTGTCACTTTTTTACGCAGTTACGCGATGAGAACGAGATTTACCGCTCACCTCTCGGGAAGGAACACTATTGTATTCCTAAACCGTCACATCCATAAAGGAATCGATGAACTTTGGAACAGGGTCAATGAAAAGAAGATTGACCAGAGGGTCGCTGACAGTTAGAACTCGCTTCAAAATGGAGGCCTGGGCCGGGAAGAGAAGGGACGGGCTCGCACTTACCGGACAGACTCTCAGGGCTCCGGCGGCTCGGCTCGGCTCGGCTCGGCACGGCACTATCGGGGAGACCTGGATGAGCCTGTCACGGGCGACCTCCGGCCCTCCCGGCCGTTCTCGGTCTCTTCACTGGCCCCGGGCAGGCGAGGCACAGCCCGGCCAAAGCCTGGCCGCTCCCCATCTTGTTGTGCAAGTCGAGAAAGTAAACAGTTATCATCTCGATAGCTTCACATCCCACCAACCCCACCCCCCCCCCCCCCCCCCGCCCGGCCGTTATTCGCTGCCCTAAGCCAAAAAAAAACCAGAAAGTGCCCGGTTGTGTTTTGTTGTTATTTGTCCCTGTGCAGCTGCTGATCTGATGATAGCCTCCCTGACTCTGCGGTTGCTAGGATACTGTCGCTGCAGCATGAGGGAGTAATTGCCATTTAAACTCTTCGTTTCAGCAACAAGACCTTTCTATCTGCTCATTTCAAACCTCGTTCTCCACCGCCTGAAAAGCAAAGGGCTGGATGAGCCAACCGAGCTAGGGAAAGCACTCACACCATTTCTGATTTAACAGTTTCAAAAGGGAACACTACCCCAAGCAGATGTGTGTCTGTGTGTGTGGCCCACACACTAAACACCACCTATCATGCAGATTGATGGAAAATTGACCTATGGCTGGACAGGAAATTCATGAAGCGAAATGTACACCTGAGTTTGTACTGTGAGAGTTACAGTAAATGGCAATATCCTTGGTAAATAACGAATGTTAGAACCTAATTTCCTACCTACCCTATCCCCTTTAACACAGAATTAAGACTATTTTTATACTAATCCTTCATAGCATGTGTTCTTATGCCTACTCATGGATCTCACAAAGATAAAATGCAGATGTACAGCTGCCGCCACAGGCTTTTTGTGTGCTTGTTCATCATGCTGTGTAAGGGAATATGCTCATTATCTTCTCATTGCATTAAAAAACCATAATCAGGCAACTAAATGACACCCAAATGCATTAAGTTCTTCTCTGATCTTTTTATTCCATCGATGTTATTCAGTGCCTAATTTGCACTTTTACTTTCACGGTCATTTGAGCTTCCCAGTGGAAATCGTTACCTTATCTAAGGAAAATCCCTGTTGTCAAATTATTATGAATTATTTTCTGTGGTTCAAATGTCTTTCTGTAACATCTGCTAAAAAAGCTTCAGGTACTATTGGCATAATAGAAAGATAATTTTGAAACAGCTTTTGAGCATTTCATAACCTAGAAGTAGGGTGTTCATCAAAGCTTTTAGCCTGTAATTAATTAACTTTGCCTCAATTTTTTTTGTTCTTTCATGGGATGTGAGCATTGCTGGCAAGGTCAGCATTTGTTATCTCTAATCTCTAATTGCCCCTGAGAAGGTGGTGGTGAGCTGCCATCTTTAACTGTTACAGTCCATCTGGTGCAGGTACACCTACACTGTTGTTAGGACTCGAAAGAGTTACACTGTTGTTAGGAAGGGAGTTCCAGGATTTTGATCCAGTGACAGTGAAGGAATGATGATATAGTTCCAAGTCAGGATGGTGAGTGATTTGGAGGGGAACTTGCAGGTGGTGGTGTTCCCATGCATCTGCTGCCCTGGTCCTTGTAGGTGTTAAAGGTCGCATGTTTGGAAGGTATCAAAAGAGATTTGGTGAGTTGCTGCAGTGCATCTTGTAGATGGTACACACTGCTGTTAAGGTTTCCAAAGATATTGATGGTGGAGGGTTGAACAACGTAATGCTGCTGATTGTTGCAGATGGTTAGGTTCTCACTTTTTGGTGATGATCACTGCCTGGCACTTCCGTGGTATGATTGTTACTTGTTACTTATCAGCCTAAGCCTGATGTTGCCCAAGTCATGCTGCATGTAGACATGGACTGCTACAGTATCTGAGGAGTAATGAATGGCATCAAATACTGTACAATCATCAATGAACTTACCCACTTCTGATCTTATGATGGAAGGAAGGTTATTGATGAAGCAGTTGAATGAAGATGGTTTGGCCTTGGACACTACTCTGAGGAATTCCTGCAAGGGTGTCCTAGGGCTGAGATGGTTGGCCTCCAACAATCACATCATCTTCCTTTGACTCCAACCAGTGGAGAGATTTCCTCTTGATTCTCACTAACATCAATTTTGCTAGGACTCCTTGATCACAGAATATCAGAATTGCTACAGCATAGAAGGAGGCCATTCAGCCCATCATGTCTGCACTGGCTTTCCGAATGGGCAAGCCACCTAGTGCTATTCCCCTGCCTTATCCCCTTAACGCTACACATATTTCCTTTTCAGATAACAGTTTAATTCTCTTCTGAATGCTTCAATTGAATCTGCCTCCACCACACTCTCATGCTTAATTAAAAGCTGTCTTGATATCAAGGGCAATCACTCTCACCTCACCTCTGGAATTCAGCTCATTTGTCCATGTTCAGACCAAGGCTGTAATGCGGTCTGGAGCCAAATGGCTCTCGGCAGAACCCAAACCGAGCATCGGCAAGCAGGTTATTGTTGTGTATGTGTCGATTGATAGACAGTCGACAATAACTTTCATCATTTTGCTGATGCTTGGGAGTAGATTGATAGGGCAGTAATTAGATTGGATTTGTCCCGCTTTTTGTGGACAGGACATACCTGGGCAATTTTCCACATTGTTGGTTGAATGACAGTGTTGTAGCTGGACTGAAACAGCTTGGCTAGGGGAACAGCTAGTCCTGGGGCACAAGTCTTCAGTACCACAGCTGAAATATTGTCAGGGCCTATTGCCTTTGTTGTATCTTCATATCATGTGGAGTGAATTGAATTGGCTAAAGACTGGCATCTGTAATGTTGGAAACCTCAGAAGGAGGCTGAGACTGATCATCCACTTGGCACTTCTGGCTGAAGATGGATGCAAATGCTTCAGCCTTATTTTAAAAGTTCCTAATTTTGTCTTCTATAATTCCAGAGTTCATTTTATTGCTGAAAACCATCTGTTAATTCATTAATTCTTCTTGTTTTTATTTTGTATGGCCTCTCAAAACTCACGATTCCAGAACTTAGTTCACAAGGCCTGTCAATAATTTGAAGTGGAAATTACCATTGTTTTAAGTTACTCATCCCTTCAACAATAATTGCAGGACACAAAAATAAGAGTCAGATATCTAAAGACAGAAATGTACATTTGTGATTTTTTGTATTGGAATATGGGTAACGCTGGTAAAGTCACATTTCCTTCCCATCCATAATTGCCCTGACAAAGTGGCACTGGGCCTTTTCTTTGAACTGTGGCATTGCGCGTACTGATGGTGCTCCTTCAATAGATTTATAATTATGTAGGGAATTCCAGGATTTAGACCCAATACTGGTGAACAAATGGTGGTTAATGCCCAAGTTAGAGTGGTGTGTGTCTTGAAGGGGACTTGATCTTGCTGCACTTGTCCTTTTTGATGGTAGAGATTGTGGACTGGCTAATGTCTTCTGTGAAAGATGCCACCTTCAACATTGTAGCATTCCCTCAGGACTGTACTGAAGCATCAAACTAGATTCTGTACTCAGGTCCTTGTGTGTGGCTTCAATCCATGCCCTTCTGACTCAAAGGCAAGAGTACTACTCTGAGTCAAGCTGACATCCTGTTGTAACTGGCAAGTGGAAATGGAGAATTCACTGGAGGACTCATTGCTAATTCGTGTCAGGTAGCAGAGATGATGCTAAATCTCACTGCTTGATTAGTCTCCTTTTCCACTGGTAACCTGCCTGAATTTGGACTTGAGAAAAGAGACAAATTCAGCATCTAGGATTCTTTGATTCATCTAAAATAAGGGAATTCACAATACAACACAGTGTTTATCACATTTGGTCATTTGTCCTTATTAATTCACTTTATAATCATTTCAAATCCAATTGAACTTGTTTAAAAAGGTGCCGCACCCTCAATGTGGTAAAAGTTGCAGAAAATACTCAATTACAACCATTTTTAACTTACAAGTGTAATAAATTCACAGGGCTTTTAGTGTTGTGTCTTTATAAGAGCTGAACTATGCAGAATCTTAGTCACATTTTCTTATTTCACTACTGACATTGTTGCTTCTTGAGATAATTAATAACTAAGCTCTCAAATCTCAAACATGCCTAAACTATGTAAGCAAAGTCTGACTGATGCCACAGACAATTTAAGGTCTTACCTTCCATTGCCTTTGATCAAATATATTTGTACGTGGATCTGTATATTTTCTTACCCACGGAGTGACTGAGTCAATTTAAATAATCCACCAGCAAGCTTTTGTATTTTAAAAATGAAGAAGATTAGCTTGTTTCTCAAACTTGCCCTGAAAGTTAACGAAAAGGTGACTTCTCCCTCACATGACTCATCCACTCCATCACACACTCAAAAACTAGATACAGTTGAAGGTAAAACAGTATTTATAAAAAATGGAATTTAACTCAGTCTCTGTTTCAGTCAAGCTTGACGTTTCGTAAATGAATTGTTACTTTAGCTGAAGTGAAGGTCTCGAAAATGCAGTGACTTCTCAAATAGTTATGATTGTTTCTAGAATTGATCTGCCCAGAGGGTGTTTTCACAGTTGGGCCTGAAGATGGGGTAGGTTAGAGAAGTGAGAGAGAGGTCTAGTTTCTCTTTCAAGATATTGCTGCTTAATTGGCTGCAGCAGTCATTGGCATTGCCTGTTGGACCCTCTCTCTCCCTCTGTTTGATGGAATTCTCACTGTGTCTCTGAAAAGCAGTTTGAATTTTCCACTGTATCTTTAGCAGGGTGCCAAGGTGGCCATTGTATCATGTGACCTCACATCAGTGTTGAGTCATGGTCCCAAATAAGGGATTGTGGTAATTTAATTAACAGTCTGATGTCTTCTCCCGCCTGTGGCTTTTTTAGGTGGCCAAAGTCTTTAGATTTGACAAGGCAAATTTGCATTTTTACAATGAAGGTGTCGATGGAGTTTTTCCTGGCCAAAACCACAGGGAGTTAATATCAGAAAAGACATCTTTGCCCTCTTCAGGGATAAGATGGTTTAATCCACAAGAAGAGTCTTGTAGCTCTGAGCAGCCATCTTAAGTTCCAGTTTTACTTATTTTTAAAATATGGTCTTTAAAAAGATGTCTTTAAAAATTTATAATACCACCATGCAGGTACTGTGTCATGAAGCTGAGAATAAGGTTTTGATCTTCCTGTCGGTGTTTTGAGAGTTGGATGACCAGAAAGTGAAATTGTACTTTTGAAAATAAACACTGAAGGAACTTTTAATTTTTAACAGTAGTTCTTAAAATCTGGATTAATGTATACTGTTACATCACTGAACTACAGCAATGGTAGTTACAGACGCACTGAGAAATTTATGCAATTAGGGATCTCAAAAGAGCACATTCAGACTACAGTTCCCAGCATATGCAGCAGATTTAAATGCAGAATGGACTTAAAATGGCAGAAGCTATTCAAATTTATCATTAAACACAAATGCTATTAGAAGTTTTAGCAATATAACACTAATACATGATGGTAACTAGTCATAATGAATTAAGTAAATTAGAAATTACTTTTTCTAATCATGCACAATATTTAAGTTCTATTTTATTGAAATTGTAAATATAATTGTCATGGTTTAGTGGCGAATGTATAAACAGTTATGATATTTAAATCTAATTCATGTAACCATCCTTGTTACACAAGCTACACAGATTCCAAGCAATCCTGTGAATGTGAAAAATATTGGGAGCTGGGTGAATGCAGCAAGATTTTGGTTAGACAGCGGCAGTTTGACTTCAGGTGAGCAATTTGTACACGTAATAAAATGACATTATTAAACAGCCGCAGTGAGTAATTGAAGGCTTCTGTAATTTCATTTTCCATTTTTTAGGAACAAATCCCCTGCACTTTTGTTCACTGTAGGAGGGATCATCCCAGATTTGTACTGAGGGTGGTAGCGGGCAGGAAAAAAGACGTTTTATCTGCTGCTGCAATGGCGGTTTTCGGGCCATATCATCCCCTTCTCGCCTCATTAATTATGCAGCCACAAGAAACACGCTGTCTCACTGGCAGGCAGCCTCCAATTTGCCCGCCATGCTTCACCGCTTCCTCATGCTCAGAGCCATATTTAAACTGCAGCCATGTGCACAGTTCTTAATGCTTGCAGCCCTGGACTGCTCTGGTGAAGACATGGCTCCAGAAACCAAGAAGGGTGCAGCCCCCTGATTCAGCGACACATGCCTGGGACACCTTCTGGATGCCATGGTGGCTCACCATGATGTCTTCTGCCCTAGATCTGGCCACAGGAGGCCCATCAGTCTCACCCACTCTGTTTTGGGAAGTGGTGGCAGAGGTGGTCAGTGCATGTAAGAGTTTGGCCATCCAGTTCAGAAAATGGATGAATGATCTCACCTGTGCTGTCTGATAAGTCAGCCATCACATCACTCTAAACTCAAACACTCCCAAGGCCATCACATATTCACTGGCATCTCACTCGCTGCCAGCTCAAGGGACATCACCACTCATTCCCTCACACACACCCTCACATCTCCATCTGGCCTCATCTCCCCTGAAGACTTCCTCCTCGGTCCTCACCATCTTGAGGCCACTTGCACAGATCAACATGTGTCCCCATACATTGCCTGGGACACCCCCCTTCCCCAGTACAGCCCTTGCCTTGCAGCTTCTTCCCTTGCCTGAGGCCACTCCAACCTCTTCCCCAAGCAAGCCCTCACCCTGCAGCCATTGAAAAGCTAACCCCTCCTTATGGCTGGTCTGGTAGTAGAGACCTGCCCATAAGCCCCCCTAAAAGTGATGTGGTGCTGCCTGTGAAGCCTGGCACTGATGACTGCGAGTGCTGACTGAAGCAAGGTAGGCAACAAAAAACTTCAAAGTCCCGAGTGAAGTGCAGCTCAGAAGGTACAGTTGCTTATGTACAGTTGGGAAACACATCGGTGTGATCCCAGATCATCCAGCGTGGGGGGCTGATTCTGGTCTGCAAGCCTTATAATGAGATGCTAAGGTATTGAAATTAGATTCCTGAAGTGCAGTGGCAGGAAACGCAGCCCGCCATTGATGGGGTGGAGCGGCGATCGCAAACTGGTTTTGCGAAGGCGTAAAACCAATTTTTGGCCTTCTCGCCATATTGTCCACTCATGTCTGCCATGAAGCCCGCCATCAATGGGACCGGATGATTCTGCCCTGTGCCTTTCTGAAGTTATTGTGTATTTTAGGATTTTTTTTTACATTAAGTAATTTGAGAGAAACTGTTCCTGTTGATCACTTTTCTTTATCTCATGCCTGAGATAAAGATAATATCAATTTATAAAAACAAAATACTGCCGATGTTGGGAATCTAAAATAAAAACAGGAAATGCTGGAAATACTCAGGCCAGGCAGAATCTGTGGAGAGAGAAACAGGATTAATGGACCAAATCTTCATTCAGTTGAAGAAGTGAGACTGGAGATGGGTGGAACAGCAGGTTTCCACTGCCGACCATCATTCCAGTTTGCCGACATGTTCCCACCTACAGGCCATTTTGAAAGAGGCTGCTTTGGAGGGTGGTCAGGCAGGGTGTATGGGGATGAGTGCGGTGGTGGTGGCTACTTGCTCGCAAGCGGCGGGTAGCCATTTAAGCATTTAATCCAATTAAAGGACCTATAAAGGCCGCTCTCTTGACAATGACTGGAATATTGCACTCATCATGAGGGACCCACCTGAAGCCACTGAGGCCATAACCCGAACAATGAATGGAGGCAGTCTCCCAGTGGCAGACTGGGGGGGGTGACAAGTCCTTCAATATGCAAATTAGCCTCTTACCCACAGCCACACTTGTCATAGGGCCACAGTTACGACAACTGACCGCCATGTAGAGGGGAACCCCCTCCACAATCCTGGTCTGGCAGCTGTGCTCACTTTTTATTTTATCTTCTTGAAGTTATTTCAGAGGGCGCCTCCATCATGAGGTGCCATCTCTCTCCTATCTACTTCAGCAGCACCCACCTCAGATGGTAGAGTTCCCAATCTTTCAGTGCTGGAGGGCGTCCTATTGGTCCTCCAGTTTTGGGAGACTTGTATGGTGAACATGCCATCTGGCCACAAGTTGGCCATCTTCCTGAAAATTACTCGAAACGTTAACTGTCTTCCTCTCCACAGATGCTATCAGACCTGCTGAGTTTTTCCAGTTTTTGTTCTTGAAAGTTATGCTGGGTGCCTGGCACCAACACGGTTGGGATTGGGACCTGGGGTGGGATTTTATAGTCTTCCCAAAGTCAATGGAGTTTAGAATGACTCCCTGCACTTTATGGCCCTGTTCCTGCTGGGATGGGGCTGTAAAATTCTGGCCCTGGAAATGGTCCTGACCTCGGGGCCCTGACCCCATAACAAAAATCCTACCCAATGTTTCAAATGCTTACCAGTTTCTCCCAAGTATGCTACATTTACTATATGTCATGTTTCAAATTGCTCATGTACTCTATGTACCAAACTATTTTTTCTGAAAAGAAATTACTTAATTTGCATATAAATGAATAACTGCTTCCATCATCTTCCTAGAGAGACTGTTCCATAGATTGACCACTTGCTTAGGGAAATGCTGCAAATTCATTTTGAATTTATCCTCCAACTTCCAGTATAAGCCACGTCCTCTGGTTTCACTGTTCTGGAAGCAAAGAAATAGATTAACATGGTTTATGTTATCTAATTGCTTTATAATCCTATAAACAGCAATGATATCACCTCTCAACTTTCCCTTTACCAGTGAGAATTTGTTCAATTACATAAGTGCTCCTAATCATCCCTAGCCTCCATCCTGTCAAACATTCTGGTTGCGCTTTTCTGCATCCATTTAATAGCTACAATATCTTTATGTGCTGCGGTGACCAGAACCGTGCACAGTATCCTAAGTGCTGTCACAACAATGATTTATAAAGTGGCAGCTGGGATTGCCTCACTATTGGGGCTCAATATTGACTTTTAACACATCCCAACATCTGATTTCCTTAACTTACTGCCACCAAGCCTTATTGCAAAATGTCAATTTATTATCAGTCATAACTCCCTGATTTGTTACATTTTCCATGCACATTATTTTCTGATGGTTCTGTTGTTGACCTGGTAATCTAAAGGTTTGGAGTAATGATACAGAGACATGGGCCAGAATTTTCGGCTCGGCGAGTGGAGGCGGGGCCCACTTGCTGAGGTGCAAAATGACGCGCAGCGACATTGGGTGGGCGTCCCGACGCCACTGCGCGTCATTTAGAATTTCAGTTCAGCTGGCACCCGCAGAACTGTTTAAGGCCTATTAAGGTCATTTAAATATCAATTAAAGTAATAAACTGAGCTGCCCGTCCAACATTAAGGTTGTTGGGCAGGTAAAAAGCCCAGGCGGCCTTTGCATTTTGCATGGAACCTCATCCACGGGCAGGATGAGGTTTCATCAGGGGTTTATAAATTAAATACATTTTTTCATTAATGTTCATTGACATGTCCCAGCTCATGTGACACTGTCACATGAGGAGACATGCCTTAAAATTTTTTCTTTATTTAAGTTTTGAAAACTTAAACTAATCTCCCTGAGGCTCCTCTGTGCCTCAGGGAGATTTCTGCACTTCATGTGCAAAAGATCACAGGCCCTGGCTCAGGGAACCACCCCCACCCCCCCCCCCCCCCCCCCCCCCCCCACCCCCCCCCCCCCCCCCCACCCCTCCCAACCGCCTGCACAGGGAGCCCTCAGCACTACCAGGAGCACTTCACGTTGGGTGGGCCTTAATTAGCCCATGTAAAATGGCGGTGCGGACCAGATCGGGGGCGCCTATTGGGTTCGTGCCCGATCTTGCCCACCCCTGCACAACACCCCCCAACGGGGGGGAAATTCTCTCCGTGGGTTCAAATTCCACCATGGCAGCTAGGGAATTTAAATTTGGTTAATCAAACCAGTCTGGATTAAAAGGTAGCATCCAGGTAATGGTGGCCATGCAACTACTGGATTGTCATAAAAACCCATCTGGTTCACTAATATCCTTTAGAAAATGACATCTGCTGTTATTACCCAGCCTGACCCCAATGTGGTTGACTCTTAACTGTCCTCTGAAATGGCGTAGCAAACCACTCAGTTGTCAAGAAGGCAGCTCATCACCATTTCTCAAGGGCAATTAGAGGTGAACAATTAATGCTAGCCTTGTCAGTGACACTGTATTCCACAAATTAATTTTTAAAAATCCTTTTGTGGATTTTTTTTGCTCCCCTGTGAAACATTTTGCATTTCTTTACATTGAATCTGATCTGCCACCTATGTGCCCAATATTCTTTGATACTTGTCTTTTCTGCTCATAAAATTGAATGAAAATTGTAGAATAAAAGAAGATCCTTATAAATTCATAAATGTTAGTCCTGTCAAATGAAAAGCAAACTATTTCATAGCCTGTTTGGACTGAGAAATTGTGCTTCCTCGCAACACTGAACAAGTGGATGTGTTCCCTTAATGGGTGAGTGGATAAATGAAAAGGGATCTTTGCAGTTTGCTTTGCTGCTACAGGAAAGCGCTGAGGGGAGAATAGGCACTTTCCCATTATAACATGGTTAGGGCTTAGTGGAGTGTTTTCTTTTGCTAGTTTTCTTTCCTCCTCAAAAAGTGCTGGCACCTCCATGGATGTTGGCACCATTCCTCACCCAAGTGTGTATTTTTTTTTATCAATGAGCAGCTGTGTTCCCCACAATTTGCCATCCATGACAATTTATGGATGAACCATTGTGGGAAACATGTCCATGACTGACCAATATCTGTGATTCCAACAAGTGGGGGCATATGCATTCAGAAATTTGCCCCAGATAATTTTGTCTGCAATTTTTCTCAGTACAATTTTAAGTGGAGTTTTCACTCAACAGCAATGAGAGGGAGAAACTTACGGCAAACAAGATAAGAGTCGCCCACGTTCTAGTAACCACTCAATATAATTTCACAATGCTATGACCATGTCAGTAGGGGTAAAAATTGACTTCCCTAATTTACCACACCAGGTCTGGCTGTAACAGAGTTTAGTTGTGAATTTAGCGAGGACGTGCTTTAGCAATTAATCAAACAGGTTTTGTAAGTTTAAATCAAAGAGCAGCATAAGTTTATTGATCCTATTTCCCAAAATTAAAAAAAACTAGGCAAATCACATATGTCACACATATTTCTTGGACCCTACATACACACACTAGTACGGATGGCAGAATACAAGGATAAACTTAAATATTTTTTACAGTTTGTGAAGAAAAATAAAAAATCAAAGAAATATATGGTTCACTGTCCTTTGGCTTTGCTCAATGTGGTAATTCCACGTTGCAGCCATTTTGTGCAGTTGTCTTCCTGCTTGCAGCTGTATGGAACAGATTTCCACATATTATCCCCCAAAGATCTTGATTTGCAGTAGATTTTCTCTTCTCGGGATGGTTACTCTTTGAGAGATACTGCTCTTTGCAGCCTTTCAGCATAAATTTCCCAACTTTTCTCTCTGGCTTAGTAAACAGTTCTTTCATTTAAAAAAAAAGCCTTGCTGGCTGTATATTCCAGAGGAATTTGATTGCCATGTCTGCTGTAGTCATTATGTTGTAGAACTGATAATTACAGTTTTGATGTCTCATCTTATAAACGTTTGAAGAGCAATAGTGTAAAAGTCAACAGGAGATGGGATCTTTCACACTCTCCAGGGGGTTTGAGAGTCTTTCTTTTCATCCCACTAGGGTGGAATGCAAGTTGTATTTTCTGATGGCTGGCTGTCTTTCCATTATCTTAATGGGATTACAGTTTATTGATATCGAGCCAGAGAAAAAAGGCATTAGAAATTGTATCTTTACCATTAAAAGGAGCACATCCTCATGACACCTCCGCCACACGCAGAATGAAATGAGATTCACTCATTCCATTACAAGACTGGGAAGAAGCACAAATAATAATAATAAGAAAAGTAAACAAAACTCATGCAAATACATTCACACACACCCTTACATCTTCAATTTTACACTATTGGGTCTGTTCAGTTAAGGTTTGAGTTGTTGTTCCTATGTGGTTTTAAACACTGGACAGAACGTCTGCAATCATATTATTTTTCCCTGCAATGTGAGTAATTTTTAAGTGATATGTTTGGAGAGACAAACTCCAATGAAATAGTCCTGCATTTTTGGTTTTGAATTCTTCTACAAAGATTAAGGGGTTGTGATCTCTGGGTAGCCATTTTGGACATATATCTCAAAGTGTTTGAGAGCTAGCAATAATCCTAAAGTTTCTTTCTCCACAGTGAAATAGCATTTCTGGTGTTTGTTCAATTTCTTGGAGAAGTACCCAATCGGTCTCTCTATGCCTGATTCATCCTCCTGGAATAGGAGAGCCCCTACCCCAGGGTCACTAGCATTGATGGGTACTTTAAATGTTTTGTTGAAGTCTGGAGCTGCTAACACCGGTTGCTAAAATGGCTTTCAGCTTCTCAAAAGCTGTTTGGCATTTCTTTACTTTTTCTCTAATAGCTCTGTTAGTAGGGCAGCATTAGTACTGAAGTTAGAGACAAACTTGCGAAAGAAACCACTCATCCCTAGGAATTTCATTATTTCCTGTTTTGTTGTGGGGATGGGAAAATTTGCCGCTGTCTGTACCTCCATAGCTCTGGGCAGCATTGGTCCTCAACCCACCACATGTCCTAGGTAGGTCACCTGAGCCTTAGTAAACTCACTTTTTGCAAGGTTGACCACTGGGTCAGCTGACTGTAATCTTTTGAAGAGGGGTTGCGGTTGTTCCAGGTGGCTTTCCCAGGCATCTCAGTACACTACTAGGTCATCTAGGAACACTACACAGTTGGATAGACCTGCCACTGGTTCACATGGAAGGTGACTGGGGCATTTCTGAGTACATGAACAAATTGACACTGGGATAACCCATCTGTAGTTATGAAAGCAGAGATCTTCCATGTTCGGGTGGTCAAAGGTATTTACCAGTACCTCGCTAATAAATCTCTTAGTGACGTAGGCTGCATTACCTACTCTGTCTATGCAATCTTCCAGCTGGGGAATCAGGTAGGAATCTGCTTGGTTACTGCATTAATGTTTCAGTAATCAACGCAGTGCCTTGTGGAGCCACCAAAGTAGGCACGAGCACAACTGGGGAATTCCAGCTGCTGTTACTGGGCTTGATTAGTTTGTGCTCCAGTATATATTTGATCTCCTCCTGGACTGGGTCAGTTTTTCTGGACCTAGATGGTAGGGATTCTGTTTAATTAGAGGGACCTCTCCCACTTCCACATATTGTTCAGCTAAAGTGGTACAGCCTGGCTCATCTCTACAGGTGCTGTTAAATGCAGTGAGCAGCCTTGCCAAGTCGCTTCTTTGTTCTGCTTTTAAATAGGTGAATATGGTGTCTAAATTCTCTAAAATTTCCGTGTTTTCGAACTGGGTGGTAGGGGGTTCAATTTGGGCCATACCAGGCCTCCATCTAATTTATCCTCGCTGTCTCTTTCGTCCTTTTGACCATCTTCGGTTCTAAAAATTTCTCCTTTAAGCTTCGGGGACCCCTCACTTGGTGTCCATAAACTAATTCAAAAGGAGTAAACCCAGTGAACTCATTGGGTGAGTCCTTGGTGCTAAATAGAAGAAAACCCAGCCCTTTATTCCAGTCATGGGGGTACTCATGACACTATGCCCTGATCTTTGTTTTTAGGGTCTGGTGGGACTGTTCTAAAGCTCCTTGTGACTGTGGGTGGTGTGCTGAGGACTTTAGCTGGGTTACACCCAGGTTACCAATGGTTTCCTGGAATATTCTGGACATGAAATTTGAATCCTGATCAGACTGGATCTTGGTAGGTAGCTCTAATCGAGTAATGAATTGAATTAATCCCTCCACCACTACCTTGGCAGAGATAGTTCTCAGGGGAGTGACCTCTGAGAATTGGGTGGCCACATCCATGATAGTAAGAATATACTGATAGCTCCCTTTTGTTTTTGGCAGGGGTCCCAGTAATCCACTAGCACCTTGCTGAAGGGTTCCCAAAAGGCAGGTATAGGAAGCCTAATCATAGCAATTAGGGTTTCATTGCAGGCTGTGGTTTCCACACTATCTGACAGGTTTGGCAAGTTTTATGGAACATCACCACATCTTTGTGGAGGTGTGACCAGTAAAAATGCTGGCTTCTGTGGGCTTGGGTTTTTCATATAGCTACATGTCCAGTCATTGGGATTTTGTGGGATAGCCTCAATATTTCCCCTTGGTAGCTCGGTGGCAGCACTGTCCACATCTCACCTGTGGTCTGTGAGGGGGTGGGGGCTTCACTTCCTCATCAGTACCTCATTTTAAAAATAATATCGTTCTGTGACTCCATCCATTTCAGCTTTGGTTTGTACAGTCTGTGCTAACTTTAGGAGCGGTTGGCTTGTTGAGCCACAACTAAGGAAAACCTACTCATTACACCTCTAGGGTCTTCTAAACTTCCAAAAAAGGTATTGGATAACCAGACAGCAAGATCACCTGTCTGCAGTGCCAGTTTGGCTTCTTCTGACAGGCTTGTTTGGCCATAGACGGAATTGCAACGCAGCCAGTAAAAATGCCAGGCATTTTCTCCTGCAGCTGCTCTGTCTCCCTGACTTCGCTCAGCTTTTCTAAAACCACTGGGAATGCTACCACCTTTGATCCTGCCAGGTCATTTCCAAGGAGCAGGTCAACCCTGACCACAGGTAAGTTAAGGACAACTCCCATGGTTACCGGTCCTGAAATAAGGTCATACTCCAAGTTCACCCTGTAAAAAGGTATGGGCATGTATTCTCCCTTGATTCTCTTTATCAACACTTTGGATGTACCGCAGTCTCTGGGTTAAAGGTCATGTCGCTTTCCAGCAGGAGAGATTGGCTGCCTCCAGTATCCCTCAGTATGACTGCAGGCTTACTCACCTTGCTCTGGGGAAATGGGGACACCTTTCCTTCTAACACAAAATCCTTGTAATTCTCAGGGACTTTGCGAAACTCACCTGTACCCACAGTGCTTACAGGAACTTGCTGCTGCAGTCAGAGCTGCAGCCTGGTCAGCTATGTTCTCTGCCTGACTCTCTTTTTCTGCACAGGGCCTATGTGCCCCAATAAATCCTGTGGGCTTTTCCCATAACTTTCAACAATCAGCATGAAGGTGTCCAGCCTTTAGGCAATTGAAACACACAGGCTTTCAAGCCTCACTTCTTTTCTCAGCACCATCTTTCTGGTCTCGGTGGGGGGGGGGGCTTCCTGTATTTGTAGCCGCCCTTTATCTCCCATGGGCGCTCAACTTTCAATCACTCTCCCACCTCCTTTCCTTTCCAGGCTGCTGATGGTGATTAGGGAAGGATTTCCTTTGGGATGAGGGCCCGTGGACAAGCTCATAATCATCAGCCAGAATTGCTGTCTGTCTGGCTCCTGCCACTGTCTGTTCCTCTATGTGTGCTTTTATAGGGAGAGGAAGTGAATTTTTGAACTCTTCAAGGAGCATTATTTCTCAAAGGTTTTCATACGTGCCCTCGACCTTAGGTACTCATATCCACCGATCAAACACAAAATCTTAATCCATTCAAATTCAATATACATCTGGTCCTGCTGATTTTGGAGGATATGAAATTTCTGATGGTACGCCTCTGGCACCAGTTCATACACACTTAAAATAGCCTTCTTTGCTACCTCATAGTTTGCCGAACTCTCATCAGTCAACAGGGAGTAAACTTTGTGAGCTTTGTCTGATAGCTTACTTTACAGGAGTAACATCCAGCTTTGTACTTGGTAAAAAAATCAGCAGGTCTGGCAGCATTGGCGGAGAAGAGCAAAGCTGACGTTTCGAGTCCTCATGACCCCTCAACAGAACTAAGTAGAAATAGGAAAGGGGTGAAATATAAGCTGGTTTAAGGTTGGGGGGGGAGGGGGATGGGGGAGAAGGCGGGGGGGCTAGGGGTGGGGGGGGTTGTTGGGACAAGCAAGTAGTGATAGGGGGTGATAACCAAAAGATGTCACAGACAAAAGAACAAAGAGGTGTTGAAGGTGGTGATATTATCTAAAAGAATGTGCTAATTAAGAATGGAGAGCAGGACAAGCAAGGTAGCTCTAGTGGGGGTGGGGTAAAATAAACCATGGGTGGAATACAATAAAAAATAATGGAAATAGGTGGGAAAAGAAAAATCTATATAAATTATTGGAAAAAACAAAAGGGAGGGGGAAGAAATGGAGAGGGGGTGGGGATGGAGGAGGGAGTTCAAGATCTAAAGTTGTTGAACTCAATATTCAGTCTGGAAGGCTGTAAAGTGCCTAGTCGGAAGATGAGGTGCTGTTCCTCCAGTTTGCGTGGAGCTTCACTGGAACAATGCAGCAAGCCAAGGACAGACATGTGGGCAAGAGAGCAGGGTGGAGTGTTACAATGGCAAGCGACAGGGAGGTCTGGGTCATGCTTGTGGACAGACCGAAGGTGTTCTGCAAAGCGGTCACCCAGTCTGCGTTTGGTCTCTCCAATGTAGAGGAAACCGCATTGGGAGCAATGAATGCAGTAGACTAAGTTGGGGGAAATGCAAGCGAAATGCTACTTCACTTGAAAGGAGTGTTTGAGAGAGGAAGTGAAGGGGCAGATGTTGCATATTTTGCGTTTGCATGGGGAGGTGCCGTAGGTGGGGGTTGAGGTATATGGGGTGATGGAGGAGTGGACCAGGGTGTCACGGAGGGAACAATCCCTATGGAATGCTGCCGGGGGAGTGAAGGGAAGATGTGTTTGGTGGTGGCATCATGCTGGAGTTGGCGGAAATGGTGGAGGATGATCCTTTGAATGCGGAGGCTGGTGGGGTGATAAGTGAGGACAAGGGGGACCCTATCATGTTTTTGGGAGGGAGGAGAAGGCGTGAGGGCGGATGCACGGGAGATGGGCCGGACACAGTCGAGGGCCCTGTCAACTATCGTGGGTGGAAAGCCTCGGTTAAGGAAGAAGGAGGACATGTCAGAGGAACTGTTTTTGAAGGTAGCATCATCAGAACAGATGCGACAGAGGCTTTGTTTTGGATTTCCAGCATCTGCAGTTTTTTGCTTTTATCCAGTTTTGTACTGGTCACCTTACTTGCTGAGCGACTGTCTCAAAAGAGAAGGCTTCTGCTTCTTCATCACTAAAATTAGGGATTAATTGGGAAAACTTGAATAACTTGGTACTGAGCTAAGTGAGCCTTCAGTGACCACAGGGGACCTGTCCCTATGTAGTTCATGGATTCCTATCGCCCTTTCTTGTTTTTCTCTTTGGAAAGCTCATATTCTCTCTCCCTTTCCTCTCCTCTTCTCTCTCTATTTCTTTATTTCTTTCTTCTCTCTCTCTTTCTTTAGCTTGGAATTCTAGCTCTAGCTATCTCTGTTCTATCTGTAATTTTACTAAAGTTAAGCTGTCCATTGCAACTTTTCCAGGTTCACAATCTAATTCTCTCGCCATTAGTTTTAAAATGTCAGGTTTCTTGGCTTTCGGGCGAAATTCTAACTCCAACTCCATCGCTACTTTGAAGTATAAAATTATCAAAAGTAATTCCCATCTGTTCTAGAAAGGTACTGGCTTTGAATGTAGACATTCACAACAAAACTCTGTTACAGCCAGACCCGGAGTGGTAAATTAGGGGAGCCGATGGAGTGAATGTAGACATTTTTGCACTTTAATATCGTAAACCCGACAAAACCTGTAGCAGTTTTTTTTAAAAACAAAATTTGCTTTTAAGGAATCATTCACTTTCCCAACTCAACTTCTGTCATTCTTTGTGGGATCTAATCCCAGGTGTTAGCCCCCAAATTTCTGTTACGACCACATGAGGAAGGATAAAAATTGACTCCCCTCATTTAGTACTCCAGGTCTGGCTGTAACAGGGTTTTGTTGAGAATTTAGCAAGAATATGCTTTGCCAATACTGCAGCAGTCCCATTATGTACGCTTTCAGATTATAAAGAATTCATCAGACAATTTTTCTGAGTTTAAATCAAAGAATAAGATATGAATGGAATGCTCTCCTTCATTGGCAGAGGTATAGAATATAAAAGTAAGGATATAATGTTGGAATTGTATGAAACACTGGTGAGGCCACAACTGGAGTATTGCATGCAGTTCTGGTCACCACATTACAGGAAGGATGTAATAGCTCTGGAGAGAGTGCAGAGGAGGTTTACAAGAATGTTGCCAGGGTTAGAAAAGTGTAGCTATGAGGAGAGGTTGGATCGGTTTTCCTGAGAACAAAGAAGGCTGAGAGGTGACTTGAGTGAGGTGTACAAAATTATGAGGGGAATAGATAGAGTGGACAGGATAAAATTGTTTCCCTTGGTGGAGAATTCTAGAACCAGGGGACATAGATTCAAGATAAGTGGCAGAAGGTGTAGGGGGGAAATGAGGAAGAACTTTTTTACGCAGAGAGTAGTGGGTGTCTGGAATTTGCTGCCCAAGTTGGTGGTAGAGGCAGAAACTCTAAACTCTTTTAAAAAGTACCTGGATCTGCACCTTAAGTGCTGTAAACTGCAGGGATATGGGCCGGGTGCAGGAAGGTGGGATCAGAAAGGGCACCTGGGTGTCCTCAGGCTGGTATGGACAAGATGAGCCGAATAGCCTCCTTCTGTGCTGTAAACCTTTCTATGGTTCTATGGTTTATTGACCCTACTTCCCTATTTAAAAAAAATAAGTAAATGTAACCCTCAGTCGTATGTCACACATTCCCTGGGCCTCACACACACACTAGTACAAATGGTAGAATACAAGGATAGACTTAAAGATTTTTTGCAGTTCTTGAAGTAAAATGAAAAATCAAAGAAATATACAGTTAACTGTCCTTCGGCTCAATTGGTCTCAATGCAGTGATTGCATGTTGCTGCCATTTTGTTCAGTTGTCTTCCAAGGTGTAGCTGTACAGAGCGGATTTCTACGTTTTATCCCCAGAAGATCTTGGTTTGCAGTAGATTTTCTCTTCTTAGGATGGTTACTCTGCAATATCTGTGCACAATACTTCTGAAAGAGACACACATAGCTTTTTGCAGACTTTCAGTATATCCTTCTGATCTCTGCTCTCTGGCTTGGTAAACAGTCCTTTGGTTAAAAAAAGCCTTGCTGGCTGTACATTCCAGAGGAATTCAATTACCATGTCTGCTGTAGTCATTGTGTTGTAGAACAGGTAATTACATTTTTGATGTCTCATCTCAGAAACTTTTGAGGAGTAAGAGTGCAAAATTCAGTAGAAGATGGGGTCTTTCACCCTCCCCAGGGGGTTTGAGAGTCTGTTCTTTTTCATCCCACTTGGGCAGAATGCAAGTTGTATTTTCTGCTGGCTGGCAGTTTTTTCTATTATCTTAATGAGATTACATATCAAAATCCAGTCAGAAAAAAAGCATTAGAAACTGTATTGTTTTCTTTAAAAAAAACACATCCTCGTGACAATAATATAACTTTGAGGTTTGAAGCTATGGGTTGTGTTGCAATCAGATAACCTGTGGTGACCAAAATTCACTCAAGAACTCATAAGGATGGTTGATACAGGAAGCACACTTGTGCAGTAGGGGCTGCTTCTTCAATTTTGGGGTGAAGGCAAGTTGTTGGGTTAAGTTGGAGGGAACTTTACTTTGTACCTATTTTTACCACTATTCATATATTGTTAGTCTAAAAACACATTTTAAATGAATGTAAATTGAAAATATCATAGCAAGTAAAAGATCTATTTATGTGTCGCTATTTTTGAGCTTGTAAGGCTATATGGATATAGTTAGGAAATGGTGAAAAGCATAGATAAATATTGGGAGTCTAGGGTGAGGAGATCATGGGGAAATGGTCACCTGCAAATAATGAGAAAATGTAGACATTTTTATAAAACAACATTTTTTGGAATTTATTTTGTAATGTTTGTTCCATGGAAATCTCCTCACCCATCCGCAAGAGCAGGCACAGAACCTACTGTTTTGCCTCCGTGAATAATCTTTTGGTTCAATTTGTTGGAGAAGTACATGGTCACAGCTAAAATCTACACACAACGCAGCCATCAGGGCCATCAACACTGGGAAATCAGTAGTGACATTCATTATGTAGCAAGAGTGGCTGAGATCACAATTCCATTGGCCATCTAAATATGCTGAGCTGAATTAAGTGACAAGCAAAATAGATCAGAAGAGTAATTTTAATGTTGGGTGCTGCAAATGGGGAGTGATGTTTGCAGGAAGCACATCTTAGGTAACAGCAGGTCTGTAACCCATGACTTTCCATCCACTATAAGTATTGAGTAATCCTTGGCAGTCTGCTCATTATTCTGTGGCACAGTGCAATGATGTGCAATGCATTATGCCAATAACAAATAGAATTGGATAATCAATACTTAAGGTGCTTTTGCCTTTGTAAAGTGCAACCCAATGACACTTCTACTATCCTGGAGGTACCCTCCTAATCCCAGACATATTCTCATCCCTCAAATTAGTACTGTATGGGAAGAATGTTCTCTGGCCTTTGGATGAGAATTTTGTCAGTTTGTGGGTGGAAACATAGTACAGCAGGCCTCAAGGAGTTGCCACAGCAAGAAAGAGATGTAGCTAGTATGTTTCCAGAAAATTTTTTTCGGAAAGCATCTATATCTAACTTTTTCTTCCTGAGGCCTATGGATGACAGTGCTCTGAAAGTGGTTGCGGAGGCCTCTCTTTATTTGGACTGAAACTACCACTGACCACATCTGAACACTAGATATGGGGATTGAGTTAGTTTCCTCATTCAGTATTGAAACTATGCAAGTGACGGGAAACATGGCAGATCTGAAAAAAATGTCTTATACATGACTGCAAGGTACTTTTCCTCTGCAAAAAGATTCCAGAATCTATTTTGCACTCCTTCTAATGGCATGGGCAGGATTGAGAACACACTTGAAAGGGAACTGATGATGTGAATCTATGACCTTCTGATCTATTTTGCTTGTCACTTAACTCAGCTCAGCATATCTAGATGGCCAATGGAATTGTGATCTCAGGCACTCTTGCTACATAATGAATGTCACTATTGGTTTCCCAGTGTTGATGGCCCTGATGGCTGTGTTGTGTGTGGATTTTAGTTGTGCTGCAAGGGAAAACCCTGACCAGGTACTTCTCCAACAAATTGAACTGAAAGATTATTCACCTACTGCACTTTGATGTGCTAACATTCTGCCCCATCAGGAATCTCAGCACCCAAATGTAAGAAAACCCATATACAAAGTATGAAAAGTCATTTCTAGAAATGTTTCAGAATATTTCCATTTAAATTAAGTCACAATTTGAAAATCTTCTGGACTGGCACCATAAATTTGGTTGAAAATGAAAGTTACTGCTATTTTCTGTCAAAGGTTATGGCAGGAAGCTTGGACAACCAAATGGAATTTCAGGAGTAATGTAAATGTTTGCAGTCTTTATGATTCTTTGCCAGCTTTAGTGTCACTGAGACCCTCATCATTCCTAACTTTGTGGCATAGTACAATGGAGAAACACTGAGTTGTTAACAGAAACTAATTTTCTGCTCTCAAAATCTTTCACAGTTTAAAGTTCAGTCCATTTGAATTATTCTGTGTTCAAAATTACTCTTGAGAAGGTGGTGGTGAGTCACTTTCTTGAACTGCTGAGTCAGTTTGATTGAAGATACTTCCACAGTGCTGGTAGGGAGTTTCAGTGATAGCAAAGGAATGGTATTATATTTCCAAGCCAGGACAGTGTGGGAGTTGCAGAGGAACTTGGAGGTCATAGTGTTCCCATGTGCCAACTGCCCTTTCCCTTCTAGATAGAGGTCACCAGTTTGAAAGGTACTGTTGAAGAAGCCTCGGTGAGTTGCTGCCGTGCATCATGTAGATGTTACATAGAACAAAGAACAAAGAGAAGTACAGCACAGGAACAGGCCCTTCGGCCCTCCAAGCCTGCACCAATCATATTGCCTGTCAAACTAAAATATTTTGCACTTCCGGGGTCCGTATCCCTCTACTCCCATCCTATTCATGTATTTGTCAAGCTGCCTCTTAAACACCAATATTGTACCTGCTTCCACCACCTACTCTGGCAGCGAATTCCAGAAACTCACTACCCTCTGCCTAAAAAACTTGCCCCGCACATCTCCTCTAAAGTTTTCTCCTCTCATCTTAAATCTATGTCCCCTAGTAACTGACTCTTCCACCCTGGGAAAAAGCTTCTGACTATCTACTCTGTCCATGCCACTTATAATTTTGTAAACTTCTATCAAGTCGCCCCTCAATCTCCGTCACTCTAGTGAGAACAATCCGAGTTTTTCCAACCTCTCCTCATAGCTAATAACCTCCAGACCAGGCAGCATCCTGGTAAACCTCCTCTACACCCTCTCCAACGATTCCATATCCTCCATATACTGCAGCCATGCTTCGCCAGTGGTGGAAGGAGTGAATATTCAAGGTGGCGGATGAGGCATTGATTGATGATATGCTTTGTCCTGAATGCAGACAAGCTTCTTAAGTGGTGTTAGAGCTGGCTTATGCCTTGTACAGTGGAAAGGCTAAGAGGAGTCAGGAGGTTAATCATAGAATACCCAGCTTCTGATCTGCTGTTGTAGGCATGGTATTTCTGTGGCTGGTCCCGTTAAGTTTCTGGTCAATGGTGCTCCTCTGGATGGTGATGGTGTGGCATTCAGTGATGGCGATGCTATTGAATGTCAAGGGGATATGGTTAGTTTCTCTCTTAGTGGAGATGATCATTGCCTGGCACTTGTGTGACACAAATATTATTTGTCACTTATCAGCCCAAGCCTGAATGCTATCCAGATCATGCTGCCTGCGGGCATAGATGCTTCTTTAGCTGAGGAGTCGCGAAAGGCACTGAATACTGTGCATTCATCAGTGAACATCCAAACTTCTGACATTATGATGGAAGAAAAGTTATTGATGAAGTGGCTGAAGATGGCTGACCCGAGGACATTACCCTGAGGAATCCCTGCAGCAATGCCTTGGATTGTGATGATTGGCCTCCTACAACCACAACCATCTTCCTTTGTGCTAGGTATGACTTCAACCAGTGGTGAGCTTTCCCCTTGATTTCCATTGATTGCAATCTTGTAAGGAATCCTTGATGCCACACTTGGTCAAATTCTGCCTTGATGTCAAGGGCAGTCATTCTCACCTCACCTCTGGCATTCAGCTCATTTGTCCATGTTTGGCCCAAGGCTGTAATGAGGTCTGTAGCTGAGTCCTTCTGAAGGAATGCAAACTGAGCATTAGAGAGCAGGTTATTATTAAGTGCCACTTGATAACACTGTCAATGACACATTCCATTATATTGCTGATGATTGAGAGTAGACAGATGGGGCTGTAATTGGCCAGATTGTGTTTGTCCTGGGCAATTTTCCACATTGTCAGGTAAATGCCAGTGTTGCAGCAGGACTGAAGTAGCTTGGCCGAATGTGCAGCTCCTTCTGGAGCATACATTTTCAGCACTATAGCTGGGATATTGTTGAAGCCCTTAGCCTTTGCTGTGTCCCGTGCACTCAACTGTTTCTTGATATCACCTGGAGCGAAAAGAATTGGATGAAGACTGACATCTATGATGTTGAGGATTTCAGGAGGAAGTCATGGTGGATCATCTATTCAGCAGTTCTGGCTGAAGATGGTTGCAACTGTTTCAGCATTGTCTTTTGCACTCACATGCTGCGCTTTGCCATCACTGAGGCTGGGGATGTTCACAGAGCCCTATCCTCCCATTAGTTGTTTAATTGCCTGCCAGCATTCATGATTGGGTGTGGCAGGACTATACACCTTTGATCTGATCCTTGGGATCGCTTATCTCTGTCTATATCATTTTACTTCTGCTGTTTAGCATGCATGTAGTCTTGTGTTGTAGCTTCACCAGGTTGGCACCTCATTTCTTGCCTGCCTGATGCTGCTCCCGGCATGCTCTTCTGCACTCATCATTGAACCAGGGTTGGTTGCCTGTCTTGAAGGTGTTATGACACAGCAGTTGGTAAAGGCTGAGTTATTTCAAATCCCAGAGGGAAACTTTAAACAACTGTCATAACCTATATTTTCACTGGTATGTTTGAGATGCAACTCTGAATTCAGAAACAAAACTACCAAGCCTCCAAATGTTTTTTTTATGTAAAATAAATTAAACATTTATTAATTTTACAAGGTATTAAACACATACACATCAACAGATTACTACCATAATAACTATTAAACAATACCCAAATTAATCACTCCAGGTAATCTTCCCTAAGGCAACAATAACCCATTGACTTAAACATACACCAGGCAAAGCACATTTTATCTTATAAATTCAGAATGAGTTCCTTTCAATTTGTTTGAATTGTTGTAGGCTTACAGGCGGCTTAGATCTTCCATGCCTCTGACTCCCCCCACACAAACTCCTCTCAGCTTTTCCTTTGAATGTAAATTCTCATTGTATCACCAGGTCCTTTGAACTCCACCTCTTCTAACAATAAAACCCCTTTCATAGAACCAATTTTATTAGTAATATAAACATATTGCTTGGTGCCTTCTAGCTGGGTGCAAGATTTCACCCCAGTCTTTGAATGGTTTATTCAACAAAATGCAAATGTCCCCTCTTTACCTTACTGTTTAGCATCTCAAAACTACTAGACATCAAAGCACCCAGACTTTAATCCAATTAGGACACAAACAGACACCCACTACAAGTCCAATTTAAAATAATTTCCAATAACATTATATACATTAATATCCCTTCATGACAGAAGATAATGGGAGAATGAGGGCTATGCCAAGTCACGAGGTTACAGACTGTGATGCCACTGACAACCCATAACACCAAATTGATGCCCAGTTATGAGCTGCTAGATCTATTTTGAATTTATCCTATTTAGCATGGTAATGCCACACATGATGGAAGATGTCCTTAGTGTGAAGATGGTACTGCTTCCTTTGCACAAGGACTGTGGTGGCCACTCCTACCAATGTTGTCACAGACATGCATTTGCAACAAGTAGATTGGAGGGGGAAAAGCCAAGTTGGTTTTCCCTCATATTGGTTCCCTTACCACCTGCCGCAGGCCAAGACTGGCAGTTATATCTTTCAGGACTTGGCCAGCTTGGTCAGTGTGATATTACCAAGCCACTCTCAGTGATGAAGTCCTCCACCCTGTGTACACTCTGTGCCCTTGCTATCCTCAGTGCTTCTTCCAAGTGGAGGAATACTGATTCATCAGTCTACGAAGAGCAGTAGGTAGTAATCATCAGATTATCTTGTTTATGTTTGATCAGATGCCATGGTACCTCAAGCTATCCAGAGTCAATGTTGAGTGCTCCCTGGAACACTTCCTCCCTGCTATGCCACCAACTTTACTGGGTCTGCTCTGCACCATGGGGTAAAATTTTTAGCTCAGCGGGCACACGCGCATCCGACTCACGAACGCGAAATGACGCGTGTTGAAGTTGGCCGAGTGTGCCAACATCAACGTGCAGTCACGCAACAATTCAGTCAGTGGGCGCGTGCTGGAGTTGGCAGTGGCCCGCTGACAATTAAAAGGCCTGTTGAGGCCTTTAAAGAATCAATTAACTTAAATTTTTCATTGCTCGTCCAACATCCATGAGTGGGATGAGGTTTCTAAAAGCAAAAAAACAAAAATAAACTTTTAAAAATTGAATGTATAACATGTCCCTGCTCCCCCTCTCATACAGGCAGCGTTGAGCGCTGCCACTCGCTTTCCACACTGGGCGGGTCTTAATTGGCCCACCAGTGTAAATCGCGGTCCAGCCCCTTCTCTGCCGAGCCTGCCCGACATGGACTATAGTAATGGACATGATTTATAGCAAGCGAAATGTTCAAATTGTTTACAATTTTGAACACAGAATAATTTGAATGAGCTGAACCTGAAATGCTGCCAATTATTGGAATAATGAAATAGTCAGGTTTCATACCTATTCTACAAAACAGATGAAGTATTATTGAGATACCATAGAGAAGTCAATTGGTTGTTTGGAATTTTAGAACAGAATCCATTTTGTGGAAAAAAAATTCTGATTCTTCTAATTTATCACTGGTACACTTCATAATATCTAACAAGTGGCTGTTTCATTTTGAAGACTGTTGAATTATAAATTATTAGATTGTCCTCAGGTAAAAGAAAAAATGCACATCAATTGCTTGAGCTAGTCTTTTGGATTTAATTCTGAGTGTATAATTACATATCAATTAATTTAGTTCAGTGGCATCATCCTATTAATATTTTCGGTGGATGGCCTAGTTTCTAACTGGCATTTTAGCTTTGGAATTCAGATGAATAATGAAGCAAAAATTAATGTAACTTGTAGCCTAAACTAATTTTCAAGGATGTCCATCCTTTACTTGGTCCTACGGTAATTTCTAGTTGGGATAAGGTGTATTTTCAATCACTCCACTTCTACCTTGCTTTTATTTCTGGGGCATAGCTGGGCAAGACCCTAGACTCCTCCAGAAATCCCACTAGTTTTTCTACCTATTTGAACAACAGCTCATATCTGAAGTATATGTACTTGCAGTATGTGATTTTATGACAGACCTACAATTTCTTACTCAAATGGTCGATCCCAGAGAGGTCGACAGCTATATTAACTGAGGCTCTGGAAGCAACGGAGTAGCAGTGGTGTATATTTGGGTCAGAGAAATCTTTGGCCAGAACAGCCTTTACAATTACCAATGGAGTAACAAGAGGTGGTGTGGTTTGAGACTGGGTTGTAGTGAGGACAGGTGGACCCATCACACTTCTGGTAGATCAGTGGTACTTATTGAAGCTTTTGGTTTAATTTATCACTAGGGCAGCCACATTTAAACAGGGTGTCTCAGTTGCTTTGTAAACTACTAACTGTGGGAAGTGAGATATCTAGACTAGAAGGTTCCAGTACTGTGCTGAGCTAGCTGATTTTAACTGGTGCTGCAATAAGGTCATTATAATTGATCTCAGTGACTCTGGACAGAGATAGGAGATCAGCCAGGGTTCCCGCTTCTGATTACTATTCATTACTTCCTGCTGAAAGTGTGCATTGTCTGGACACTGGGCAGGAACAAGAATCAGGCCCATCTGTGATACCCTTCCTGTTACTGCTGGCATTCACTGTCTGGGCTACTGAAGCATGGGAATTGGTTGAGGTACTGAAGTGTGCTCCAGCATGAGTCAGCATCTTCAGGGGAAGAGAGACAGGAAGAAAATAAAGATTCAATGTTCCCTCAGCGGAACCCCAGGAGAAACAGCATCAACAACTATTTGTGTCATTTTTCTGGTGATTCCACGGGTATTCCCTAAAGTAACAGCAGAAGACAGGAACAACCCTGCGGAATCTCAGGGCCAAAATCTTTGTTCACTCAGGTGCATAAGCTGATGTTGGACATGCTATACACTGATTCTGCTAAATATCTTTGTGTTTTACATGACCAATTGAAACTAGCACACCATAGAGATCAGAGAATAGAAGGAAGTCTGAATTTAACAGAACTTTATTTAAAAAATTTGCAAGCTCACTTTGATAAACATCACAATTAAAAATAGTATCCAATTGAAGGTAACATATAGCATGCCAGAATAAGAGAAATTATTTTTAAACATTCCCTGCCCAACAGTTAACTTTTTCAGTAATGTATTTCAATATTTAAATGTAATTTACAAACACCATATAACAAATATAACAAACTCTTTCCATGAATGAAAAGTTTTGGACTTAGTAGTATATAGTATATTAAAGTTTATGGCTCTGTGCTCACTGAATGGGAAAAATATGGTTTATTAATAATGACAATTTTACTCAATGACAGTATAAAAAGCATTCAATGCCATTTTACCATCTCTTCCTAACCACGGAATTTGAAGCATTTGAGGTTTTTTGTTGAAGCCTTCATTATCAGCACCAATACGGAAGGGTAACATATAGTCGCTGGTGATGTTAAAGTAGAAGTATCCTAAAGCTATCTTGTCAATTACTGTATATCATATAAACTTATAAAAGCTGTGCTCTGTCACTGTAAAAACTCCCTAGGTGTAAACTCCAGCGATGCCTGTTTTATAATTTTCACTGATGGTTTTTATTGATTGATGTTTAAGTAGCCAGATCTATTATTTCTGAATTTTATATTCATCACATTTCCTGATGTATCTAAAAAGTAAGAATTCTCTCAAATCTCACTGATTTTTATAAATTGTTCCTTTACTTGCCAAATTCCACAGCAAAAGTCAAGGCACAAATTCTGAGTAAGAGAAATAACTTTCTGTTCTAGATGATGTGAAGGCAGAAAACTAACTTACAAAACTTTTTTCAGAATCACATCCATGTTTGATTTTTTAAAAATGGAAACCTTAAAATAAGTTTCCAGAAAAATAGATGCTACTGTTTAAACTGGCCTATTCTATTCTTCTTTTATTCTATGTGCTGTATTTTGAAAATGTATGAAGTCAAATCTATCCATTCTTCTCATACCTCAGCCCTTTCATGAAGTCGTACTTAGTTCCGGATAATTTAAACAGAAATAATAACCATGTTGGTGTGTCTTACATCATGAGCTATTAACAAACAAAAACTCAGGTTAGCTGAAGGAGAGGTTGTGTGTTGATTCATGATACAGAAAACCACTAAATTATACCAGAGTTTATATGCACCATATTACATTCCTGCTCTGTAAGATGTTTATTTTTTAAATTACTGTTCTATCTTTGTAAGATAGTTTTCAGTTTATAACACCATTAGTTTTAAGAATAAACATGCCCTAACCCATTATAGATATTGTATATATTACTTATACAATACATAATAAAACACATTGTACATCAGAGAAAACCTTTTCTAAGGTAATAAGATTTTGGATCAAATTCTGTGCAAACATAAATAACAAACACACCATCAACTGCAATGTACTATTAATTACACAAAAATCATAATATACACAACAGCACAGCCCTACAACTTGATAATACAAATCAAAAAGTAACCACTGCATAAAAGCAAGCAACATGCCAGTGTAGCATGTTTCTAAAAAAAAAAGTCACTAATTTATTATTGAGCCCTGGTCTATTTGGAGCACCTATTACTTATGGCAATGGTGCACTTTGTTCCTTGAGGAATAAGTTGTCAATACCTGCGGAATTCACCATGAATTGGTTATGAAAACTGTAATAAAGCTCTATGGAACACTAGAGAACAGAGAAGTTTTATAATTTATGAACTCTATGGTATATACGTATTCAGAGTCTCTGCAATATTAGTTTCTTCTACAGATATGAATTGCAGATGTGGGGAGGATACATGTTATAGTTTGACTGAAAATTGTATTTATCACACAGACAGCACAATGCATGATTGAGTAAAATTAATTCCTGCATTATCCTATCAGATCAGCTTATTAGACAAATAATGCATTTAACAGCATTCTGTTGTATTTTTGGTTTGTGCCATTGTTCACAGTATTTTTGAAGTAAAGATTTTAAATTATATGTGTGTGTGCGCATGCACGTGCGCGCAGAAGAGAATGGCTTAAGTTTGTGGGGAGAAAGTGTAGAAGAGCATGCAAGAACTTTTGTGTTATTCTGCCATCATGGCTGTTCTTTGTTCTATGCGCATTAGAGTGCCAATACCAAAAGGAAGAGATGCTCTGTGCAATGCTGGCTGACAGTCAATAGAGAGGACCAATTTGCTCATTCAATAGTAAATTTCTGAATTTTTGGTCACATGATCATATGTAGCAATAAAATGTGCATTAAAAAATCTGATCTAAAATACGAACTATGGAATAAACATTCAACTATATTTGCAAAGTATTTCACTACCTAAACATATCCAAAGATAAAGATATGCTTATAATTGTAACTGAAAAACCTACATAATAGTAGCTTATTTCAATATATACTCTAAAGTGATTAATTTATTGTGCTCTGTTTGAAGATTATCTCCCGCCATGCTCTAAGTTTTGGGTAACATCCATATACTCAACACTATTAAAGTGCGCAGATCCATTTTATACTTTAAACATGTTATCTCACCAGTAGACGACTACTTTTGCCCAACTCTATTGTTTTTAAATTTTCATGTAAATTTGTAATTTCATCTCAATTGCATGTGGATGTTTTGACATATCTACTGTACAAGTGCAACTTCCAAACGTATCTTCATCTTCTACTACAACACATTTTAATAACTTCACCATATCTTATTAACAAGCATTTATAATTAAAAATACTTTAAATCAACAATATCTCAGAATATCTCAGTAATACCCTGTTAATCTTGCTGATAAATTGATCTACAGTTTATTGTGCCACTCATCATGTTGAGAGATTCATTTGAATAGTCGTTGGCAGGAAAGAAGAGCGTCACTTAGCTGCCTTTTTTAATTCACAATGTCTATTCCAAATTATCTTCAGAATTCTTAAACATTAGAATGGAGTTGTAAATCTTTAGGGCTGGGCCCAATTTGATGCTCATGATCTTAACTATGTCCATCTGTGTCAGCAAAAGAAACGCTTCTCCATCAATCTGCTGTAAAACAAAACAAAAGTTGCTGGTGAAATCAATATATGTAATTCAACTCAAAACAGATAGAAATTCATTATGTACTCTGTACATATTTTGAGCCATTATTATCTTGATATGCCAAAAGTAATTACTACAAGTCAATTATTTGTGAAGGGATATTCCAGACTGATACTTCAATACAATACAAAGGGAATGCTTTATGGTCTCACAAGAGAGGCATGTGTGTATTATTGAAATCTGAAAGGAAATTTTCCTAACCAATGAAAATCTAGAAGAGTCAGCAGCAGATGCTCTTAGTGCGCTGATGATCAAGGACCCATGGATTATTGATACCAGGATAGATCAATTTCAGAGCACAGCATTAATATCACTGGGCTTAAGCAAATAAAGCTTCTGCTAACTGTGTAGCATAATCACATTACATGATTCCTCAAAGTCAGCCAATTTAAGTGTGATTGTGAGCTTCCTGTGCAGATTCAGCCAGGACGTGCAACACGGCTGATACTGATGGTGGAATATGTAATGCAGCAGATTTAAACAGCTGCTGCTGCTATTTAAATAGAGAGTGGTATGCAGTGTGGAACTTGAAAATCTTGCCCATTGAAATACAGCAAAGGATGTCATAGGATACCACATTTTTAATATGTTGCTAGTCAAGAATCAACAAGAAGGATGCCCTAGTTGGGGCTGAGGTCATTCCTAACATCTGCTGCAATTTGATGGACAGCATGAGTAAAGGTCATTGCACATCTCCAGAGTTTTTGGGAACAAATTTGCATAAGGTTAGACACTTCAGGAATACTCTCAAGGCAAGAATCCCCATGGCAGAATTTTCCAGTTGGCTTGCGGGGGTGGGACCTGCACGCTGGCGCGTAAAATGACGTGCGGTGACATCGGGCGAGTGTCCCAATGTCACCATGCACCATCACGATATTTCGTTGGGCAGGCACGTGATGATCTCCGATGCGCGCCCGCCATTAATTAACGGGCCACTTAAGACCCTTGAGGCGCCAATTGACGGCGTGTTTCAGCACCTGTACAATCTTCGGGTCAGCACACGAGTGCAACAGGCAAGTAGGACACATTTGTATAAACCTCATCCACGGGCAGGTGTGCTCTGTCAAATATTTATTTTTCAAAGTTACTGATACTTGCCTGTGTGATCTGCCATACTTCAAAACACATACCAGCTGTTTTGTCTGGACTCTCAACCTCCAGGTCAGTACTCTGCAGTGAGGAATCTTTTTTGGGCCTGCGGGTTTCAGGAAGCTTTCCCTTAGCCTGGGAATGGGAGTTGAACTTTCCACTGGAGGCACCTCCTCTGAGGATGAAGGGGGAGGAGGCCAGGAGTGCAGATTCAGCCTCCAGGGGAGTCACTTTTGGGAGGACAGGCATATGGCACAAGGAGTGCAGGGCCAAGAGGTAGTCCAAGGCAGAAGGGGCCGCAGAAGACGCCACTATCCTGCTGCCAGGGCATACAGGCGGCGAAGCAGCTACCTCATTATGTCTGAGTTGCAGTGCCAAAGGAGGCTCCGTCTCTCAAGGGAGACAGTCAACTATATGTGTCAGATGACAGGGCCTGAAATCTCCAGGAACCGTGTAGGTGGACATCCCATGCCAGTGGCTCTGAAGCTCACAGTTGCCCTCAACTTCTATGCCTCTGGCTCCTTCCAGGGGTCGGTGGGTATCTTTGCGGTGTCTCCCAATCAGCTGTCCACACTTGTGTCAAGCAGGTTACAGACGTGCGTTGACATTCATCCACTACCATGGGACCAGGCAAGTGAGACACAGTAGGCTTCACGGTGATTGCTGGCTTCCCCTGCACCTAGGGTGCAATAGAATGAACACATGTGGCCATCAAGGTGTCAGCAGGTGAGCTTGGTGCCTTCAAAAACAGGAAGGGCTTCCACTCCATGAACGTGCAGATAGTGTGTGATCACAGGATGCTGATTCTACAAGTCTGTGCAAGGTACCCAGGCAGCTCCCATTATGCCTACATCCTTAGAAACTCCCAGGTGCCGGGGTTCTTCAATGCTCCAGCGCAGCTGGATGGATGGCTGCTGGATGACAAGGGCTATCCCCTCAGAAGGTGGCTCATGATGCCTCTCCGCCATCCAAGAACAGAAGTTGAGCAGTGGTATAATGGGAGTCACGCCTCCACAAGGGCTGTGGTGGAGAGAACCATCAGTCTTCTCAAAATGGGCTTCCGATGCCTGGGCCGCTCAGGGGGCGCAGTCCAGTACCCCCCAGATCGGGTGTCGCTGATAGTGGTTGCAAGCTGCGCTCTCCACAAACTTGTGCTGGAAAGGGGGGCGCTGTGGACAACAAAGATGCAGATGCAGTGGCTGCGACTGCACATGATGAGTCCAGCAGTGAGTCCGAGGATGAGCACACACAAAGAAATGCTGAGGGGGGTAGACGCTGACCTGGGCACATTCCAGGGAGGCAGGGATACCCAGGAGGCTTTAATCCAATGAACCTTCAGCTAGGAAACCACATATGAACCTCCAGGACAAGCCTGGGCTGCAGGCTCCATACTCGATACCGGAGTGCAAAATCTGCCTGGATAGGAACATTAACTAAGGGCCTTGTTAATAAAGCTGAAAGTCCCACAAATCACTCATAACGTTGTTGGTAACCATCCACCTGCAGAAGAAAGGAGGCACCCTCAGCCATGGTGACATGTCTGAATTTAATATTATAACAAAAGGAACTTAAGAAAACAAAACGACAGAGGTGTTAAACATCACACCAACTGCTAAAGACCTAATTGCGGGCCAACACAGAAGTGATAAAACTGTGGTGTGCCTAAGGTGCCTTACATTTACGTTTCCGGGTGCTATGTCTTGGTGCTGAGTCCTCCCTGGGAGTGGCATCTGAGACAGCCTGCTGACTCTGCTGTCCTGTTGGCCTCGGAGGTCGTCCTCTGGCTCGTGGAGCCTGTGCTGGCCCCACCTGGGTGGGAGCTGCCAGTTCCACAGCTGGCATCTGCCCTGTCATTGCAGCCTCACCGGATGCAACGGTCATTGGCAGAGGGGTGAAGGAGCTGCCACCCTCATCTGGAACGCCCTGAGAGGAGCCCGCAGAGATGACAGGCAGCTGCTGCGCCAACGTGACCTCGTTTCAGACCTCCCTGCTCACCGTGGGTGAATGGACACCGAGCTGGGAAACTTGGTGCCTAGACCATCTCTCACACTGAGGTCAATGTCAATGTGAGGGCTTGCTGGTCCAAGTGCAGCCTTAGGAAGCCTTGACTGGTCTTCTGGAGGAGCCTCTCCATGAGAATTGCCACTCTCTCCATGGAGGACGCATGGCGCATGGACACGAGGCTCATTGCATCAGCGATGGTCTGCGTAGACTCCTCCACCATGGACACCAAACCAAGCATAGCCTCATGTATCTCCACCAGATGCTCCCACACACCCGACCGCATTTCCTGCGTTAGCTGCGTCACGGACAACTCCAGAGGCACATCATCAGGCACCGACCGAGCATGTGCCTAGTTCCCTGCATGGGCACTCTCTGTCTGTGCCAGCTCCTCCAGTGACTGTGAAGCGCCCTCACCACTGTGCCCTGGGACACTAGCCGATGTTCTAATTCCCACTGAGGTGCTATTATCTGCGCTGGTGCCTGCCTGGTAGAGATGGTGTGATGCTGGTGAGACTTCAGGGCCCTCAGGAGTGAGAGGGGGCCTCTGCTGCTCCTCCCTCCGGTTCTGCTCCGCTGATGTTGAAAGGAAGAACAATGACATTGGATCAGTTAACGTGGAGACAATATTAATGTGCATCCCTGTCCCCCGGATCATTATGTGCTCATTCTTCCATAAGCAATGGTCAAGCCATGTTGCAAATTTCAATCACTGAACATTCAGCACTGCCATGGCTGATGGGAGATCAATGGTGACCTCATTGCTGAGCAAATATACCTACCCATGGCACCCCAGCCTCACCGACACTGGTGGTCTGGGTACATGGCGCCTCTCCAGATCTAGGGCCTCCTGCTCAAAGCGGCTGAGAATTGCCAACTGTGCCGGCCCTCCGCCAGTCCTCACCCACTCGGTGGCATTACGTGCATTCTTCTCCTGAAAAGGAGAAAAGGGCGTTGATTAGTGCAACTTGTACCTGGATTCTCTTCACCGATGGCCCACCCCAACCAGAGTAGGACATTGCAGGTCTTCTCACCCCATTGCTGCCGAACACTTACACAAAGATGCGAGGCCTGTCTCCGTCATTACCTCCGCATCCCCCCACCCCGGGTCCCGCTTGGACAAATGCTGCCTACATCACATTTGGCACCACACTGTCTAACCTTCCATAGCAAGGAGGGACAAGCTCATGGAGTGCAGAAGGCAGCAGATCAATCGGTGCCACACCAGCTTGAAGCTCCCTCCCAGCATGTCACCACCCTTTGACATGTCCTGGAGTTCCAGCTCTGAGCCTAGGCACAGCTCCTCCAGGTTACCCCCAAAACAGTCACGTGGGTTTCCGTGTACCACATGCTGCGGGGGGCAGAACCCATCTCTTCACCACCGTCTCAGGGTGACCTTGGCATGGGCAACATCTGCTGGCCCACCCAGCAAAGGACACATGATGTCAATGATTCAATGCAGTCACTGCACTCAGACTTGGGGGGGGAAGCCTACCTACTGGGTGAAGTGACCAATGCCAACATGGTACTCACCCTGCCAGAGCGCAACAGGTCATTGAAGCACTTGCGACACTAGATCCACGTGCGTCACACTACGTTGGGGCTCACGATCTCCGCCACCTTCTCCCAGGTACGTTTCGTCATGGGGGGGGGGGGGCCCTCCTCCTCCTGAATTGGGGTAGGAGGATCACCCGCTGTGCTTCCATCTCCTCGAGGAGGGCAGCTAAGCAATCGTCAGAAAAACTAGGGGCACAGTGCTCCGTCTGTTCACCAGCAGCGCTCTGGGGAGCCCTTCCACTAGCCATGTTTCACAGCCTTTGAAAGGGTGCAGGCGCTTTTTAGAATAGGCCACCGGGTCGCCATTGGACCTGGTGGTCAGTGCAGTCCCACCGCCACCCGCCCACTCCCGCTGCCTTCGGGAGCTGCGTTTCACATGTAAAATGGCGGTGATCAGGTTCACGCCCGCTCCCGCACGGCCCGCCCGACAGGCAGAAAATTCTACCCCTAGCATTTGCCTACACCAAGTAAGCATGTCACAAGGTTTACTCTAAATCTAATGCACTTTCACTGGTGCAGCAAGCAAAACACTCGGGCAGCCTTTCAGCTCTTTTGCACAATCACAAGCATTGTTGTAGGACAGGTTTTGTAAATGGTACTGAAATATGCAACTTCTGTTGCACAGAAATCTTGCAAGTTGTGCCCACAAAGCATGTGTCCAACAAAAGGCAGTTCACTAACTGGCACAAGTTGGGATGTAAGGTGATCTGTGTCTGCTCTTCAAAATTCCACCTCACAGGAGAAGGTGGCTTATAACTGACATGACCAATGAAGTTCCAAGGGAGGAGTATTGCAATTTCTGGTCCTTAACTTTCTTTACAGAGTACTTGGAAAAGTCTTGCCATTATTGGAGTAAGTTATACGGGTGTCAAGTTCATTGTGTTATGTAGGCATTTGCTTCTGGGTATTATTGGGGGCCTACAGAAACAGAAACAAATCTATATTGGAATACTGGTAGAAAAGCACCTCTTGATATAAAACTTAAAGAGAAATATATCCAGTGGGTGGAAATCCATAGAACAAATGATGGAGGTGAAGTCAGAGGCCTTATCAAACTCAGGGGTAGTACCATCCTTGTCTTATTGTTCTTCCTCCCACTAGTCATTCACTGCCTACAGGTGTACATGGGAAACTGGCAACATGACACATGCTGTGTTACAGCATATACCTGCATGCTTGTCATTGTACAGGAAAATTCCACCCAGTGTATCATGCCATGTAAATTCTGTAAGTCTTTCAGCTAGTATTCTAACATATGTTCCTCTACTGTTTTTGTAACCATCGAGGAAGACTAGGAAACAAATGAATCCAGCACCTTATTATACCTCATTGTATCATCTACTTTAACCATGGGAAGCACCAGTTCAGATATTTCAAGGGATTTAAGTAGAGAGTTTAAAGAGAGAGCGCTGGCTGAAGCAATGAGCAAGAGTGAGTTGGAGCAAATTAAGATCAGATTAAAGGAGCTGACCCAATAGCAGCTTGAGTCCTTCCTTAGCTGCTGAGTGGAACCTCATGGAGCCTGCATATAAAAGAAGTCTGGTATATGAGAATGTGCAAAGCAACCCTGAATTTCTGCTACCAAATGTAGAATCCATCACCTACATCTGTTCAGTCATGCATGATCACTTAATGGCAACTCCAAGGTCATCTACAGCACTGCCCCTACTGACAAGCTTCAATAAAGCTTTCTCAAATGCAATCAATAAAAGCTGGCCTTGCCAGAGACACTCAAATCTCATGAAAGAATAAAATAAAGTCTCTTTGGTCCACGATCAATATGTTGATACAATTGTATTGAGAGAACTTTCAGAAGAGCTTTAAAATCCCATTGTAGCCCAGCTCATACACAGATCACTGAAATACTGCAAGAATGCCTGGTGGCAGTAGTAAGCAAGATGTTGTCCTTCAATGTGACTCCATATTTGACTCACCATGCAAATTCCATAAAATGTGACCAAATATTGTGGGGTGACTTAAAATTACAGCAAATTAATGCAGTATCCATGGTAATTGAGATAGTGCAGAGAAAAATGTGGATGACGTGTTGAGCCATTGAATTATATGAAGACAGACTTATTCGTGTTTTGGGTGGATCAGCCATTTCATTGAATATGCCTATATTCAGGTTAGAGTCTACATGGTGCTGAGGTGGGTGGGAAGTTGGGCCTATAGCTTGATCGTACATTTTCCAACTGTGATTTTTTTAAAACTGCAATTCTGGAAAAAACAAAAATGTTTATAATTCTTCTTGGCTTTTCTTCCCCTGTTTGTGTTGGTGGCAGGGTTCAAAATAAAGGGGAGTGTGGGGAGAATTCACTCTCAAAACATCAAAAGTAGCCAGCGATAAAGGAAAAACTGGGGGTGAAAAATTCAAGTAAGGCTATCACCATCCAATATTACTTTATATTATGGCTCCTCCATGGTCCGAATGGGGCAGGCATAGGCACAGGCATCCATGCAAGCGGGAGAACAATGCAGAGTTGTGATTGGAGCAGCAGCAAGTGTGGGAGTGACGGAATCTGAGAGGGGCTGCTCCTCCAATCACTAGTTCTGTCCCTCCCATGCTGGCTGCTCCAGCTCCTCCAATCACAGGTTCCCTCTCTCCCGTTCTTGCTGCTCCTCCAGAAACAGAATCTATGATTGGAGAAGCAGCAAGGCAGGAGGGAAGGAATCTGTGATTGGAGGAGCTGGAGCAATATCCTGGATGACAAGGAACTTCAACATCCTCTGGGAGGCCTTGGAGAAGAATCAGAAAAAGAGGATGGAGGAAGCAGCCGAAAACCTAGTAATGAAGCTGGGAACAGGCCTCAGGGAGCCGCCTGTACCGAGAATTTTGGGGCAGCTACTTCGTTGTCTAATCAGGATCTAGAAGGGTGTTTCAGGGATTGTTTATTCTCCAACAGTATGCTGCTTGAGTGTGTAGTTTCTCAAAACCATTACTCCTTATTTACAGCAAATATTTATATATTTGGACCTCTACACAAGGTTGGAACTTTTCCTCCTTCCAGATTTCTTGTACTTCTCAATCATGTGATCTGACGAGATTATTACATTAGTATTACAAATGCTTCTGATGTTAACCCATTACTCTACAGCAGCAGCCAGCAGAGAGAAGTTCCTTCCCATTTTACTCCTGTGGTGGTAAAAGATTTAATATACATACACTCTATAGATAAGTATTTGCTACTTTTAGTTATAAGGGAAACTCTCATTTCAATCAGAACTACTGTTAACCACTTACCCTATGTTTTCTCTGTTCTGGTTTTGAACCACTATTGCACAAGCCTTCTGTTGCCAAATAAAGGTGTTACTTTACAAAATAAGTTTTTAATCTAGCATTGACACATGGTTAGCATATTATTTTGATCTGATTAATCCTTGGCTTGCGACTGGATGAGCTGCTATGCATTATACAGTCCTTCCTTTTGTGCTATTTTGTCTATCTAAAGAAGGCAACCCTGAAAAAGATTCAACACAAATACAGAAGGTAATGTTACTGCTTGACTGCATCACCTAATAAAGGAGTTAGAGGGGATGAAAAAGGAGTTCCTGAAAACCAAAAAAGTAGCTCTTCAGAAAATCTCAAAAAGAGTCCTTGAAAAAAAAACTATTTTGACCCCTAGTTGGTAGATATTGAGAAGAACCTAAGAAGAGGACAGCCGGTCTTCTTCCAGTGAGGAAAGACTACCATTATTCCCGCCTCAACCCTCCATTTAACCAGTTGTGCCTATAGGTTAAAGAACAGATGCGTTGACATGTCTGAAGACTTATCTCTTCACCAGCTGTGCTTCTTAAGGGATAAAGTCAGCAAGCTTTGCTGTTTCTCCATCCTGACCTTCAGACAAACTCAACGAAAGGGGTGGCTGTGTCATTGACTGAGGTGACTACAGCTTTGATTTTCTTTGCTACTTGATTATTCCATGCCATCATAGAGGATGTATACCAGATTAATAAATCAGCTTACAACCAGTAACAGAAGCCTTTTCACTAAGGGAAACTTGCATCACTTGCACATGGAAAACAGCACCAGAGGAAACTATTTTTCCCCCATTGCAGCCTTCTCTAAAGTGTATGCATGAGGGGGTATCCACAAATTCCTTTAATGTACACATGGTCTGTGACTTGTGACTATATGAATATTAATACCCACCGCTCTGGTAACAGCTACCTTCTGTTCAATGCTAATGCACTATGCCATTGTTATTTGAAGATTATAGCTCTTTGGTAGCTGAGAATAATCTTTTCAGTTTTAGCTTGTGAGTCCTCGAGGATATGCTCACAAGATCAAGATGCAATATATCACTAGATGGTTGAAACAAAGGTTCTGATGCTTGGGCAGAACAGAAGTTGTTTTGTAGCTTAATTTAGCTCTGAAGGATTCACAATAGTTTTTATTCAATTCAAATTTTAACCAACAAATGCTGTCTTTAAGAACAAAAGTTCTAACAGCGCAGTTTTGCCCACTTTCAATGGCCACACTGACACTGGCCATTCCTGGTGAGAAAGTAAAGAATTTATTAAATCTAATCATCTCAATAAAATAAATTAAATTTTGGGCCGGAATGAGTCCATTGCACATCTTGTGAGAAGTTACAAAAGAAGATCTGTCTGAGAACTGGAAGAAATTAAGTGATTATGAGGTCTGCTTAATTAATCTTCCCTACTAGTGGGAACCATCAGAGTATTTGCAGAGTATTTATGTGAAAATTTTATTATGTTCTTCTGCTGGGTATAACACATATTGTCTATAGGTGTATCCTTTCTCATAGACATGATAACAATTAAGTCATTCAATTGCACAGATTTACATACTACAAAAGGAATTCAATGAAATTCTATCTTTTTTACCAATTAGATATATTGCTGGGTAATTAAACCCACGCACTAAAATTATTCTTAATTGGGGCATTTGTAATCATGAATGCAAAAGTCAATGAACTGTACAGACTCAATCATTTCAGCAACATTAAAGTCAAATATATAATTCAGTGAATCCAATCTCACAAAAGTCTGCATTTTGTTACAAACATCGAACAGATAACCATATCATATAAAAACACGTTGTTGCAATATTTGTCTTAATGATTTGTAAATAGTAATTAAGTGGAAAACAGTCTTTGTGCTTGTACTGTTTTTCATTTCATCATTATTTTTATTTACTTTTGTGAAGACACTGATTCTATGAAGGGGCACAGTTCCACTGGCTGTGGGTGCTCTTCAGTACATTGCTTAGATGGCGATTATTCGTGTGTGCACTTTCACAGTGAATAATAGCAGTTTTTTGACCACTGAAGGCATAGCAGCTGAGCCCATTCACCCAATTATCTCACACATGCACTTCCAGCATGGTGGCAACAAAGAACGGCAACCACAGCTAACTTCTTCTCATTGTGGTGAGGCCAATTGTAACACCTCTACTGCACTCTTGGGTATGTTCAATACAGACCAGAGATTGACATTGGAGCCGTTCCTGAACCGTAAGGCCCAGCTTTTGACTGTTTAAATCTACTGAGGTAATTCTGTCTATCTGGCTACAGTGTATATAATAAAATAGGCTAAAACAAATAAGAAACAGATTAGAACCTGATAACTGAGTGAGAGTCATTCTCTGTTCCATTAAGAAAAATACTAAAGGCATTGCAGTGACTCAGTGGGGATAATTTTCACTATCACCCTTTGGGCAGCAGTTTGGAGGAATAAATTGACCATCCATTGTAGAATTCTAATGGGATGAAATTGGGAGTGTTCTACAATAGGTGGACAATAACTGCCAGCTGCCAGATTACTGCATAATGGGAGAGGTGAAAATTGCTCAGGCAATGAGGTTGCCTTTAATATTTTCTTGATGGAACACTGAATGATTCTTACTCAGATATCAAGTTCCAATCTGTATACTATTTTAGTTATTTTACTATATGCTAAAACCACATGCTTAAATGTAACCAGTTACATTTTAAATAAGAAAGAAAATTTCTCCAAAATGAAAAACTTTGGACATAAAAACTATTTTTGGCATTTGGAAGGGGTATTTCTATTTGCCAAGTAATCTATCCATTGCTACGTACAATTTCACAATAACATGACAGATTTTAAGTTAAATCACATATATCCTGCAGAAAATCCTTTCTTTTTGGCTACAAACTATAGGCATAAATTAAATCCAATGATCTGAATTGCATCAGGAATTTTTATGTTCCCACATATTTCCACATTTCAGTTCTCCTGCTGCCTCTGGCCTCTCTGCTTCTTCTCACCATGCTCCCACACTCATCTACATAAATGAATGGTATTAAAAAGGTTAAGAACTGCTAATAAATTCAGAATAATTTACAAACAATTATGACAGATTGCGTTGTTACAACTCTACGTATTCTGAATCAGAAAATCCATCATGGAACATATATATTCCAGGCTACACTTGATTTAGAATGAAGATTGTCTTTGCCCTAACTTGATAAAAGCCAGGTAACTGGAAGTCACTTTACCAAGTGCTGCCATGATTTTCTGATCCTCACTTTTGGTGGTTTATATAACAGCCACAAGTGTTGACTTGGAAAATCTATCTTTCTATTTCTTAATTAAATATCAGAAAGACTGTGTGCATTAGAGAATCACAGATAGAAACTATAAAAATTTATGTTTCTGATTAGCTAGGAGAACCTGTGGTCTGACATTCCATTTTGTTCTTTTATGTTCTGATTTACAGGTAATTGTTCAAGGCTCCTGCTGTTAAAGTGATCTGATTACAAATTACAACCAAAGCTTAAAATGAAGGTGCAAATAGAAAAACATTCACATTTACACCTAAAATACATACTTGTTTATAACTTTGTTATAAGTAATATTTTCCATGAGAAAGTCAAATTAAGAGGTGTCACCCTGGTTTATACTGGAACTTTGAAGCAGAATGTTACAATAGCCATGCCTGCTCAAAATAATATACAGTGATCCAAAATTATTAGAATATTTACAATCTATGAAATTCCAGGAGATGGAGGTTTCATTATTTCTTACCTCTTCTTTAAAGATCTTTGCCTGTTCTTCACAACCAGGGAGAGTCTGAACAAAGTTTGCTACCTGAAAAAACAGTATATGAAAGAAGTTGTATTCATATAGCAACTCTCTTGTCTTCAATGTGCTCCAAAAGGCTTTACAGCCAATCAAGTACTTTTGAAGTACAGTCACCATTACAATTTAGAAATTTGGCAGTCAATTTGCACACAGCAAGATTCCACAAACAGCAAAAGATATTGACCTGATGATTTGTTTTTAGAAATTGGTTAAGGGATAAATATTGGCTAGGACATGGTGGTAGTGTGGGGCAGAAGAGGTAGAGGTGGGGGTGGGGGGTGGTGGGAAATCCTTTTCTTTGAAATAGTGCTCTAGGATCTTTCACAAGACAGGCTATGACAGGATAGATAAGAATTACATTAGGTAAGTGCATTCCTACCCAATTGGACAATGGTGTGTGGTGTTGGAGAAGGATGGTGTGGTCAATTGTGTCAAAGGCTATGGTGCGGGAAGAGGGACTGATTACAATGCATGTGGGTGGGATGTAAGGAAAAGGGATTTACTGAATCTTTGGTCACCAGGGAATATGGAGATAAAGGCAAAATACTGCGGATGCTGGAAATCTGAAACAAAAACAAAAAATGCTGGAAAAACCCAGCAGGTCTGACAGGATCCGTGGAGAGAAAGACAGAGTTAACATTTCAAGTCCGTATGACTCTTTTTCAGAGCTACAAGAAGTGAAAATGTGGTGAAATTTATACTGTTTAAGGGGGATGGAACAGGTGAGGCTGGATAGAAGGCCAGCAATAGGTGGAGGCAAAGGAGAGATTGCCAAAGATGTCATAAACAAAAGGTCAAAGGGGTGTTGATGGTGGTGGTACTGGCTAAAGGAGGTGCTAATGGTGACATTAAGGGTAGAAAGCAGAATGTGATAATAAGAGTAAGTGCTCTGGAAAGAACAACATGAGCAAGTGACAGATGGGGTGGGGTAGGAGCAGGGGATGGTGGTGGGAAAAAAGATCAAAAAGGGCTAAAAGGTAGGGATAAAACAATGAATGTAAATGAATTTAAAAATAATAATAATAAATGGAAAAAAATAAAAAAAATAAAAATGAATATTGAAAAAAAGGGGATTAAAAAAAGGGGTGAAGATGGAGGAGAGTGTTCATGGTCTGAAGTTGTTGAACTCAATATTCAGTCTGGAAGGCTGTAAGAGCCTGATCGGAAGATGAGGTGCTGTTCCTCCAGTTTGTGCTGAACTTCCACTGGAACATTGCAGCAGGCCAAGGATGGACATGTGGGCATGAGAGCAGGATGGTGTGTTGAAATGGCAAGCGACAGGAAGGTGTTCCGCAAAGTGGTCACCCAGTCTGCATTTGGTCTCTCCAATGTAGAGGAAACCGCATTGGGAGCAGCGAATGCTTCACTTGAAAGGAGTGTTTGGGCCCTTGGATGGTGAGGAGGGGGGAGGTAAAGGGGTTTGCATGGGAAGATGCCGTGGGAAGGGGTTGATGTGTTGGGGATGATTAGGGAGTGGACCAGGGTGTCCTGGAGGGAACAGTCCCTATGGAATGCCGACGGGGGTGTGGAGTGAATGGAAGGTGTTTGGTGGTGGCATCATATTCGAGTATGGAGAATATGGAGAGCTTGGTTGAAATCTACATGAGTACATAAAATAATAATACTTTTTACAAAGTACTTTAAAAACTCAGATTTTCATATTATATGATCTATTATTAGATGTATTATGAATTGCAAATTTTAGTAATTATAAACTGAATATTACTATGCTATGATACTATACCATCATTTTGTTTCTGCTGGTATCTGGAGTTATGTTAATTTTCAAGTGTTAAAATGGGGTCACATTGGAAAATAGTTTGGGAAGCACTGATCTAAGGAGAGGGAACTTTTAACAAGGTGAGGTAGTTGGGGACCTGAAAGGGAAGTAAATGTAAATATTTTTTCCAGATCCTGTAAATAAATTTGCTGGGGTTAGAGGTCTCCCAGGGTTATGTTGGTACAAAGTGATTGGGGGTGCTGGGATTATTGTGGGAGGCAAAGGCTGCTCAGAGAGAGACTGAAGGAGGTTGGAGATCGAGGGCAGAGATGGGAGAACTCAGTGGAATTTAAGATGGAGAGGTTGGAGATTGGGGTGTCAGGGAGAGTCAGATGGGCTCGATCATAGGGTGGGTGGGGTCAGTAATGGGGGACCAGTGGTTAGTTGGGAGTTGGCAGGAAGTTTACAGTTGGCTTGTTGGGCCTGGATGAAACACTCCTCCTCCTGGCTCACAATCAGTGCTACAAAAGCAAGTATTTGAGGGATGCAGTCCTTCTTACCTCCTTTTATCTGCCAGTTTTCTTTAGCAAACCCAGCCAACATGGGTTAAAATGGAAATCCTGTTAAAAATAGTGGCATGTAGCCTCTTTAAAGGTTTCAACAGTTCAGTGCCACCTGAGAGTGGATTGGTCACCCAATCCTTGCCCAGCTTCTGTTAAATTTGGAAGTGTGGGCTTGAGGCAGGTTGGATCCTTGCTTCAGATTTTTTACTGACCTAAACCCATCTTTTCTTGTGGATTTAAATTAACCCTAATGTGTTTTTAGCAGGATGTTTCTGTCTTAAGAATATTTCTGCCTTTCGGTTTATTACTGACTGTAATTAGGATTTAGTTCCTTTATTTGCTTCTTAATGAATCAAAACAGAAATAATTAATATGGTAGTTTTGATATTGTTACTTTAACACTGATAAAATAAAGTCATGACTAGAAAATAGGAGGAGGAGTAGGTCATTCGGCCCTTCGAGCCAACTTCATCATTCAATATGATCATGGCTGATTAATGCTACTACCATTATTAGTTTATGAAAAAGTTTGGCTTTCAAAACAAATTCTATATATAATGCCAGCTTTTTAAACATACTTATCTTCTCTGAAAGTAGGGTTACAGTCATGGGCCAGCCAATGGTCGTTCATGTTGGTTCAAATATGTTAAATACTTTAATCCACCAGAGAAATTTACACAACCATTAAAGTCATGTATGCGCTTCATAAATCTGAACTCTTGATGATAATACTTTCCTATATTTGCCAGGATTTGCTTTGTGGTGTCAGATAGATTGCTTTAGTCTGATCCTGGACCAATGCTGTCATTTACATCTTAAGGGGTGGCTGGAGTTTCTGCCACTTTCAAGCCAAAAAGGAAACTCCTGGAATTGACAAAGACCCAGCACACAAAACACGTCTTGGCTATTTTCTGGCAAGGTTCTTCTCGTCTCTCACTGGAGTTATGGCACACCAGCAGAACCAAGGGAATTCCAGCTCCAATACCTTTCAAATTTTTAAAAACTAAAGCATTTGGTTGGCCACTAATCGCAGTTTGACATTTGGTGATAAATATAAACCTAACTGGCTCGCTGAACTCCTTAACCTCCAGCTATGAATGTTTGAATACAACAATAGCAACAACTTAAATTTCTCTAGTACTTTTAATGTGATTAAATGTTCCAAGGTGCTTCACAGCAGCATTATAAAACAAAATATGACACTGAGCCACAGAAGAGGATATTAGATCAGATGACTACAAGATTGGTGAAAGATGTGGGTTTTAAACAGAGTCTTAAATAAAGAAAGTGTGGTAGAGGGGCAGAGAAGCCCAGGAAGGGTATTGCAGAGCTTGGGGCCAAGACAGCTGAATGCACAGCCAGCAATGGTTGTGCAATTAAAACTGGGATGCTCCAGAAGCCAGAATTAGATGAGTGCAGATATCTCAGAGGGTTGTGGAGCTGGAGGAGATTACAGAGGTAGGGAGAGGTAAGACCACGGAGGGATTTGAAAAGAAGAATGAGAATGTTAAAATCAAGACATTGTTTGACCAGGAGTCAAAGTAGGTCAGCGAATTCAGGGGTGATGGTGCAATGGGACTGGCTGCAGGTTAAGACACAGGCAACAGAATTTTGGATGACCTCAAGTTTACAGAGGGTATAACATGGAAGATCAGCTAGGGTTGTGTCGGAATAATCGGGTCTAGAATTAACAGCATAAAGTGTTGAGCAGCACTTAAGTCGCGACAGGTGAAGTCGGGCAGTGTTACGGAGGTGGACATAGGCGGTCAGAGGGATGGCATAAATACAAGGACAGAAGCTCATGTTGGATCAAATGTGACACCAAGATGGCGGACAGACTGGCTTAGTCTTAAACAGTTGCCAGGGAGAGAGATGGAGATGGTAGCTAGGACAGGAGTTTGGGGTTGGGACTGGAAACAAGGGAACTCAGTCTTCCTGATATTTAATTGGAAGAAATTTCTGTTCATCAGACACTAGATGTCAGATAAGCAGTCTGATAATTTAGCAACAGTGGAGGAGTTGAGAGAGATGGTGGTGAGGTAGAGCTGGGTGTCGCCATTGTATGTTCGAAAACTAACGCTGTGCTTTTGGGTGAAATTGCTGAGGAGCAGCAAGTGGATAGAAATAGTAATAGGCCATGGATACATCCTTGGGGACATCAGAGGTAACAGGAGTGGGAAGGGAAGCTATTGTAAGTGATAGACTGGATAAGATCAGATAGATAAGAATGGAACTAGGAGAGTGCAGTCCTACCCAGTGGATGACGGTGGAAAGTTGGAGGAGGAAGACGTGAACAACCGTGCCAAAGGCTTCAGTCAGGTCGAGAAGAATGAGGAGGAAAAATCTGCCTTTGTCACAGATACATAAGGTGTCATTTGGGACATTGACAAGAGCTGTTTTAGTATTGTATTAGGGGTGGAAACCTGATTGGAGGGATTCAAATATGGAGTTCAGAGAAAGATGGAATTGGATTTAAGTGACGACAACATATTCAAGGACTTGAGAGGAAAGGGAGGTAGGAGATTGGACAGTACTTTTTGACATCAGTGGGGTCAAATGTTGGTTATTTTGAGAGGCGGGGTTGATGGCAGCCTTGAGACAACAACTGAAGAGAAAGGACTGTTTACAAAATAAAATGGGGGCCATGAGGGGAAGTTTAGTGGGGTGAAAATTGAGGGAACAGGGGGTGGATGTCATGGAAAAGGTGAGCTCAGATAGGGCATGAGGGGAGATAGGAGAGAAGCTAGAGAAAGATGCGAGTTCAGGGGTAAGATGAGGGGTTACATTGAAGGAGATTTGGCCAGATGGGCCAGTGGAAGGGAGGCAGCTGATTGGATGTCTCGATCTTAGTGGTGAGATGTCCATGAGCTCCTCAAAATAGACCAAATATATTTAAAAATCTAGTAATATACTGGGGACCATCAGCGAATACAAGTAGATGACAGGCACTTTTCCCAGAGTGTCTCATAAAGCATTATATTCAAATATATATGATTTGCATGACTAGCACTGCAAATTAAATTAGCTGCTAAGGCAAGCATTCAACATAATCAAATAACTTGTGCAGGCTTACACAAGAGAATGACTTTAAACAAGATAATGAAGGGCCGGAGGTGTTCATGAAGCCATACTTCTAATGGTTCTATGCCTTCAGCAGAAAAGCAGATTTCAGAAAAGAAGAAGAAATACCAATTTTGAACACTTTTTTTTACTTGCCTTCCTCTCCCCCATTTGGCCACATCACCGATCTCTCTCTTCTGTTTGCATTTATAATTTCTTTATAACTAGTAAGATATTATATATTTATTTCACAACTTATTTTTTCAAATTTTCTCCTTGTTCAATTTGAGTTGGTAATACAGACAAAAGAGCTGAATTTCAGAGGTGAGGTGAAGTAAGCGTGACTGCCCTTGAGTTTAAGGCAGCATTTGACCAAGTGTGGCATCAAGGACACCTAGCAAAACTAAAGTCAATGCGAATCGGGGGAAAACTCTCTATTGATTGGAGTCATACCTAGCACAAAGGAAGATGGTTATGGTTGTTGAAGGCCAATCACCTCAACCCTAGGACATTGCTGTTCCTCAGGGTAGTGTCCTAGGCTCAACCATTTTCAATGATCTCCCCTCCAGCATAACGTTAGAAGTGGGGACATGATGATTGTACAATGTTCATTGCCATTCGCAACTCAGATACTGAAGCAATCTGTGCCCAAATGCAGTAAGATCTGGACAACATTCAGACTATGGATGAAAATGGTAAATAACATATGCAATACACAAATGCCAGCCAATGACCATCTCCAATAACATCGAATCTAACCATCTCTCCTTAATATTCACCAGTGAATTCCTCTTCATCAACATCCTCAGGTTACCATTAACCAGAAACTTAACTGGACCAGCCATATAAAAACTGTAGCTACAAAATTAGGTCAGAATCTGAGAATTTTGTGGTGTGTAACTCACCTCTTGGCTCCTCAAGCCTGTCCACCATCTACAAAGCAAAAGCCAGGAGTGTGATGGGATACTCTTAATTGCCTGGATCAGTGCAGCTTCAACAAAACTCAAGGAGCTCGACACCAGGCAGGACAAGGCAACATAACTCAACACCATAAACGTTCACTCCCTCCACCAGCAGTGTGTACAAAATACAAGACACACTGCAGCAAGTTGCCAAGGTTCCTTTGACAGCTCCTTCCAAACCTATGACATTCATCATCTGGAAGGTCAAGGGCAGCAGATGCATGGGAACACCTTCAACGGCAATTTCACCTCCAAACCACACACCATCCTGACTTGGAACTATATTGCCATTTCTTTACTGTTGCTGGGTCAGTACAGCGCATGGTGCCCTGAAAGGAACAGATGAGACTGAGGAACTTTGGTGGACAGCCAAGTTTCTCCAAAATCTTGTACAGTCCTGCTCTGGTGACAGTGTTGAATGCTTTAGTAAGATCTATCCCGACACTTCACTTGTAGGTGGTGTATAGAGAAGATCACGTCCACTTTAGACCTGCCAGCAAGGAAACTACATTGTGCTTTTTTCATTCTTTCATGGGATGTTGGCGTCGCTGGCTGGGCCAGTACTCATTGTCTATCCCTAAACGCCCTTGGGAAGGTGCTGGTGAGTTGCCTTCTTGAACTGCTGCAGTCTATGTGGTGTAGGTACACCTGCAGCGCTGTTAGGGAGGGGGTTCCAGGATTTTGACCCAGTGACAGTGAAGGAACAGTGATATAGTTCCAAGTCAGGATGGTCTGTGGCTTAGAGGGGAAATTTCAGGTGGTGGTGTTCCCATGCATCTACTGCCATTGTCCTTCTAGGTGGTAGAGGTCATGGGCTTGGAAGGTGCTATGGAAGACCCTTGGTGAATTGCTGGATACACTTGGTAAGCAAGTAGATGGAGTCGATTGAGCATGACCCAAGCAAAGGCCTTCTCAGTGATGCTAAGGAGTCAGATGCCCCTGTAGTTGTTGCAATCTCCTGATTTGTTGTTTGTATAGTTTGATGATTTTTGCGTCACACACCCTGGCGAATGGATCCTGCCCTTCAACAGGAGGAGGGGGATATGAAGGTGTGATTTGGGACATTCTGTGCTTAAGTAGTTTGGCTGGAATTCCCTCTTCACTGGGTGCCTCTCCGCTTGCTAAGCTATCCATGTCTTTTCACGCTCAAGTGATGAGGATACTTTGTCTAATTGAACCATGACAGGAAGCTGCTGGAGAGCACCCAACAAGAATGAGAGATGTCTACCCCATGCGAGTGCAGCTCACAGTAGTGTTCAACTCACTGGGTCACCTATCTGTGAGTAGTTCACCATTTGCTGGTTTTGGGGGGGAACTTTGGTGATGGTAGAACAAAGTCTCCTTTTGATCCCATCTTAAATAGCCCATAAATAGTTTAGATTTCTTGGCAGTGTTTATTCATGCATTCTTTCCCTGCTTTTTGCATTATTGTCCTGGTTACTTTCAAGTCAGACATTGTACTAGCTGATAGGTTTATGCTGTGCATCAGGTTTTGCTTAAATGACAGTTGTCATCTCTCCCAAGTAGGTCTCAAAGTAGTCTTTGTTGTGGGTTCTGCCTTTACCAAATGTTGCTGCTGCTGTTTCATAAATTGAACTCAGCGACTTCCAAGCTTCATCAATATCAACATCAGCATTTCCTGGTGCACATTTAGAAAATAGCAATTGCTTGAGTGCGAAAGCAAAATGCATGTTTTTGGCACATTTTGGGCATTTCATGGAAGGACAAAATCATGAATGCGGCTGTGTTCCCAAAGGCAAATCTCCCAAGTATGTTGGCACTCATCAAACAGAGGCAGCTTTGCTGGCTCAGGCATGTTCACAGGATGCAAGACAGATGCATACCCAAGGATTTTCTATATGGCAAGGTAGCTGGAGCCAGAAGACCAGTAGGATGCCCAAAGCCTTGTTTTAAGGATTCTCACAAGCATGACATGAAGACCTTAAGCATCAATTTTCACACGTGGGAGACATTGGCTGATGACAGAGGGAAATGCCGAGATCACCTATGGACCAGCGTGTGCCACCATGATGATCAGTAGCTACAGCAGTCTCCCAACAACACCTGATAAACTACTTCATGTGTGGCACTTATAGCAGAACTTCCCTCTCACAGATTGGGCTCTTCAGCCATCAGCAAATGTGCAACTATATGAAGCTCCCCCATTCCCAGTGGATCTGTTGCATGTCCATCATTCGACTCAGATTTAAAGATGCCAAAAATTCACTGTCATTGGGTCAAAACCCTGGAACTCCTTAACAGCACTGCGAGTGTACCTACACTAGATGAATTGTAGCGGTTCAAGGTCAGCACCAACTTCTCAAGGATAATTAGGGATGGTCAACAAATTTTGGCCTTGCCAGTGATGCTAACAGCCCATGAAACAGTAAAAAAAAATAAACCCCTGGCAGCAATGTGAGCAGCTTTAACATCGTCAGCTTCCTCCTCCTCAGCTTCATCTACAAAGTATGTGCATTCTGCACTTTGTTGCTCCTGTAGCTCCAATCCCCACAACACGTTACAGCGTGACCTTCCAGGACATCCTGGCTGGTGAATGCTGAATGGTGTCTCCAGGTGTATCCAGAAACCTGAAATGCACCTTGAGCATGCCGACTGCTTAATAACACACCTTTCACCTGGCTTTAATTGTAATGCTCCTGGGCTTCACTGACTGGGTTTCTCAGACGTGTCATCGGCCAGGTTTGAAAGGGGTATCTCTTGTCTCCCAACAGTCACCTCTTAAGTTTGCTTCCAGGCCCAAAGTGGTCAGGAATTTTGGACTGTTACAAGATAAATGCTATCGTGCAATCTCCTGGGAATCTTGCATGTAATCGCATAATTTATTTTTGTGATTAGGCATTTGCAGAATACTGTTGGAGTGGAAACCCTTTCAGTTCATAAATAAACCTGATAGGTTTAGGAATGCATGGATTGCTGTGTATTTGTAGGCAATCACGCTCTGTACCTGTGGGGGCTCAGCTAGCATGCAAAAAAAATCATCAGAGGCGAAGCCCTGGCAAACAACAGAACAGTGCGCGTTGCTGACTGGGAGATCTTGGATATGTCTCTGGTTGAGTCTTAGAAGGATCCTGTGGCAAAAGCATTCTGGGCGATGATCACTTTGACAGTGACTGGTAATATGTGGGCTACCAGAACCAGCAGGGAGCATACTTCTTCTAGGAGGCTAAGGATGTCTGCCACTAACTGAAGCAACAATGTGAACCTCTGGAAGTGCTCCTGTTCCAACAGGTCAAGGAAGCTTGGCTCTGCCTGCACACTCTGCTTTTGCGCGTGGTCCCTCCTATGAGCTGCATCCCTCAGCTGCTCCACTCGCTGATGTCCAGCTGCAACTCAGTCAACAGCATGCTGTTACTTCTGGTGCTGATTGTATTGCTTCTCATTTGAGGTCCCATCAAAAGCAACTAAAGCGCTGCCCAAACAGAAAATGCTGGAAAAACTCAGCAAGTCTAAAAGCATCTGTGGAGAGAAAGAAACAGAGTTAACATTTCAAGTGTGTATGACTCTTCTTCAGAGCATCTTTGTCTGATTCAGAAAACTTTCCAAGTGTAGAAAGTAAATTCTCAACAGAAGTTCTGTGAACAAACCCTTCCCCATGTGTAGGTAAGGAAGCAGCTTTGAACGCTGAGTATTTATTACAGCATCTGCACATTCTTTAATCAGCCCTGTAAGTTGTTTTTGTATGCTCACCTTGACTTCAGGAAGCCTGGGAAATCTGTGGCTGCGCTATTTACTTGAGCGGATTGTGCACAACCAGCTTAACACTCATGAGTTAAACATGGAAGTTGGAGGGTTGGAGCCTGGTTCCAAAAATTAAAAACAAAAATAAAAACAAAAAACTGCGGATGCTAGAAATCCAAAACAGAAACAGAAATACCTGGAAAAACTCAGCAGATCTGGCAGCATCGGCGGAGAAGAACAAAGTTGACGTTTTGAGTCCTCATGACCCTTCAACAGAACTAAGTAGAAATAGGAGAGGGGTGAAATATAAGCTGGTTTATGAGGGGTCGGGGGGGGGGGGTGGTTTGTAGGGACAAGCAAACAGTGATAGGAGCAGATAACCAGAAGATGTCACAGACAAAAGAACAAAGAGGTGTTGAAGGTGGTGATATTATCTAAAAGAATGTGCTAATTAAGATTGGAGAGCAGGACGAGCAAGGTAGCTCTAGTGGGGGTGGGGTGAAATAAACCATGGGTGGAATACATTTAAACATAATGGAATAGGTGGGAAAAGAAAAATCTATATAAATTATTGGAAAAAACAAAAGGGAGGGGAAAGAAACGGAAAGGGGGTGGGGATGGAGGAGGGAATTCAAGATCTAAAGTTGTTGATTCAATATTCAGTCCAGAAGGCTGTAAAGTGCCTAGTCGGAAGATGAGGTGCTGTTCCTCCAGTTTGCGTTGAGCTTCACTGGACAATGCAGCAAGCCAAGGACAAGAGAGCAGAGTGGAGTGTTAAAATGGCAAGCGACAGGGAGGTCTGGGTCATGCTTGTGGACAAACCGAAGGTGTTCTGCAAAGCGGTCACCCAGTCTGCGTTTGGTCTCTCCAATGTAGAGCAAACCACATTGGGAGCAACGAATGCAGTAGACTAAGTTGGGGGAAATGCAAGTGAAATGCTGCTTCACTTGAAAGGAGTGTTTGGGCCCTTGGACGGTGAGGAGAGAGGAAGTGAAGGGGCAGGTGTTGCATATTTTGCATTTGCATGGGAGGTGCCGTAGGTGGGGGTTGAGGAGTAGGGGGTGATGGAGGAGTGGACCAGGGTGTCCTGGAGGGAACGATCCCTACGGAATGCCGTCGGGGGGCTGAAGGGAAGATGTGTTTGGTGGTGGCATCATGCTGGAGTTGCCGGAAATGGCGGAGGATGATCCTTTGAATGCGGAGGCAGGTGGGGTGATAAGTGAGGACAAGGGGGACCCTATCATGTTTCTGGGAGGGAGGAGAAGGCGTGAGGGCGGATGCGCGGGAGATGGGCCGGACACGGTTGAGGGCCCTGTCAACTACTGTGGGTGGAAAAGCTCGGTTAAGGAAGAAGGAGGACATGTCAGAGGAACTGTTTTTGAAGGTAGCATCATCAGAACAGATGCGACGGAGGCGAAGGAACTGAGAGAATGGGATGGAGTCCTTACCGGAAGCGGGGTGTGAGGAGCTGTAGTCGAGGTAGCTGTGGGAGTCGGTAGGCTTGTAATGGATATTGGTGGACAGTCTATCACCAGAAATTGAGATAGAGAGGTCAAGGAAGGGAAGGGAAGTGTCAGAGATGGACCATGTGAAAATGATGGAGGGGTGGAGATTGGAAGCAAAATTAATAAATTTTTCCAGGTCCAGACGAGAGCATGAAGCAGTACCGTAGTAATCATCGATGTACCAGAGAAGGAGTTGTGGGAGGGGGCCGGAGTAGGACTGGAACAAGGAATGTTCCACATATCCCATAAAGAGACAGGCATAGCTGGGGCCCAAGCGGGTACCCATAGCCACACCTTTTATTTGGAGGAAGTGAGAAGAGTTAAAGGAGAAATTGTTCAGTGTGAGAACAAGTTCAGCCAGATGGAGGAGAGTAGTGGTGGATGGGGAAAAAGAGTTCACCTTTTGCCAACTTTAACATCTCACCCGTACCTAATCTCACGCGCTCTTCCATGTTAACATTCCCAACTAAGTCTCAGGTGACATCTGGAGGATGAGGAGAACACTGCAAGTCACTTTACATTTGGATACCACCACTTTCCAGACCCCATTACCACATTCCACGAGATGGCTCAGCAAGTGACGGATAGCAGCAAATCCAATGAGGCCTCAGGCGTCTTTTGCCTGTGGCAGGAGAAGCAGCAGCAAGCACTGGTGCTCCAGACAGGGGGACCCCAAGGGAAAAGGCCTCTCAAAAACATCCATGAATTGCCAAGGCAATTAGCTTATACCTAACATCAGAAATCCAATCTGCAGTGTTCTGGTGACTATACAATATTAATTGTGTTAGAACGGAGGCCACTGTCTTGCAATATATTCAGTAACATGTCTGCTATGGCAACTGATCCTGGCCCTTACATGTAAGTATGTTAAATATGTTGGTCCTACATTACAGGATCCCTTTTCAGTTTTGGTTTGTCCTTGAATTTGCACTGTGCAAGTATTAGCTTACAAAGACTTAATTTATTTAGAGGTAATTGCTTTGCTAGCTATTTTAAAGAAGATGTTAACCCTGGGCCACCTCCATTATGTAATTTCACACTAGGCTGAAGTTTGCACTGTGGCACTATAATTCCAGCCCGCTGCAGAGAAAACCTTCTCAGGACTTGATAAACTTATTTTTCTATCTTTCTGACGTTATGGAAAAGTGAGTTTCCCATCCTCCTAATATTAACTATGTGTTGCCCAGGGAGTATTTAAATATACACACAGAGATCCTTTGACACAGCAGGCATAACTTATCCTGTAACTAAGTATGATTGAGTTTCAGACTGTTATCTGTAGTATAACTACTAAAGATATTAATGTAATCTGACAATGTTTGTACAAAAACCCTCAGCTTGACATTAATGAAATTGACAACAGTACCTTCTACAGAAATTGCCATCAGCCAATGATATCATGTAGCGATTGAAATATCCCATATATTACTGTCAAATCATCAACCTAATGCCTCAGACACTTTTTCATTTGCTAATATCATAAATAATAGACACAATGGGCTGGATTTTAAGTTAGTGATGTGCTGGGAGCATGGGGGCCAGGCAGTGTTCGGGAAGTCCATAAGTAAGTGGAGCACATATTAAGTGTTTTTTTGACTCAGCCAGTACACTAACATATGATTTCTAGTTTTGAAGGCCATTAACGTCAGCGGGCATGAAGATGAGCCACATGATACAATTTCAGCTCTGCTATTTCCAGGGCACACCAAATACGCAAAGTGAAGAAGCTGGAGGTGGGAATGAGCACAAAAGTGTTGTCATGGAAGGTAGAAAGAAAAAGGCTGCTTCCCACTTTGGCAACACCTCCCTAGATGTGCTGCTGGACTGAGAGGATCCAGAGGGATTTTCTATTCCCTCGTGCTGGGAGGAAGAACAGGCTGGGGATGAGAAGAAGTTGGAGGTCAGCAGCGGGAACGTGGTGCCATGACTCCTGGATACAATGTAGGAAGTAGTTCAATGACCTAGGCAGGGCAAGAAATGTGAGAGCAATGGTACATTACCCTGCATCCTTTATGTATCACCCCAACCACCTCACTCTGTCTTCTCAAGCCTACTCCTGCACATCACTCCTCACACCAAATTACCTTGCAGGTATACCCGTCCCTCTCTGTCCATGCACTTATTCACATCCTCCTCTGTTCCTCCACCACTGACATTCACCCTCATCCATATGCAATGTCATATCTCTCCCTCATAATCACCCTCAATAAATGCTCTCCATCCATCTGTTCAATACAGGGGATTACTCTCACCTCATTGGTCTCTTATTTCCTCCCTTGCAGAAGAGAGCATAGAACATGAGGGAGAGGCAGAGAACCACAGGTGGCCTTCCAACCATCTCACAGCTACCCAATGCAGAGGAGCAGGCGCTGAAAATCAGCGGCGAATCGGGATGTCCGGCTGTCGGAGATGGGGCTTTCAGTTACCTGGTGTCAGAATTATGTATCAGAGTCACACAGCGTACGACAGTCGCTATGTTGACTTGATGTCAACAGCCACCCAAATACGATCATGTCCATAATTATAGCTCTAAACTTTTTTGCCTTGACAGTACTTATTCATGTCTTTTATCTCCCACAGGGTCCTCGTGCATTTTGCAGGTAATGGTCCAGGTTGTCGCCGCCACTGCCGATTCCTCAGAGGAAGTCACGCCTTCTAAGGGTGCAACATCTCAGGACTCATGCAGTCCATGCAGCAGCTCAGATACTCAGTGGGACTAGTAAGGTGGATAGCTAGGTTTTCACCTGGTGACTCATACATCATAAGTGAGCAGGACCAAACAGTGGAGAAAGTGGCAGCAGTGCAGTCTGCATCGGAGGGCATAAGACCCTTCAAGGTCTCCTCAACTAGATGCAGATGCTGTACTTTTTGGAAGGTGGTCTGGGGGGTGGGGGTGGCTGTCATTGATGAACAGAACACTCTGCAGCAGCAGCAGAGAATGTGTAGCAGATATTCCAGCCACACTTGCATGACTGCAGAGATTGGAGGAGTCCATCTCATGCACAGATGGCATTACGTCTCAGGCCTTTGCAATGATGCCTTTGTCCATGGAAAGAGTGACCATATGGATGAGGCAGTAAACGCAAAAATCACATGAGTGCATGTAGGCTTTTAATAATGGCTTGCACACTATGAATTCCATCTTAAACAGAACTGATGATACCTTGGCCTTGGCCATACAATGCGCCACTGGCCTGCAGCAAAGCGCTCTCCAGCTGATTGTGAGCAGGGAGGTGTGGCTGGGCTGTGTGAAATGTGATGATGAAAGGGGACATGAAAGCGGACACTCGGCTTAAAGTGCTTCGATTTCCCATCTGTTACCCACTACACCCCCCAGTCAGTGCCCCACTTGCTGCCCTGTGTTATGATAGCTGAATCTGTCCCTGCAAAGGTTCAGGTGGAGCAGTCTTTGGCAGAGTTCCAAAACCAAAAGGCCATTGGCCAAAAGTGATGTAGTAGTCAGAGCAGAGATGTGAACAGCCTACCTCTTCCCCTGCTGAAGCTATAAGGGTTGCACCATATAGAAGTGCTAGGAAAAGAAAGAGTTAAGGTCTGTAGTTGCACAAAGATATCCAAATGGGTGTGTGATACACAGTTAGAATTTTCTGTTCCCGTTTTATATGTGAGCCACACAAATTTTCTTGGAACACATCCCCATCTTGCCCATTTTGGTTGCTGACAGGCAAGTGACCTGATGAATGTGAAGACCTGAACTGACACTGAGCAATGTGGGGCCTGTCAAAGGAAAACTTAGTTTTTTGCAGGACTGCTTTGTGTTAGTGGCTTTTGCATATTGTTGTTAGATGGGTAACTGGTGGAACCAAAGTGAACTTCCCAATAATGAGTGCAATAATTTGTGTCACTGGTGGTGCATTGACCTCCTCTTTCCCTTTCATGGAATTGTCAGAAGAGCCTCTGTGCCTTTTTCCTTTTGCAGGTCTAAACCTTGCATTTGGAGACCCTGGCTGGTGTGCGCTGAAGAATGCCTTCAGAACTGTTCAGCTATGCAACTTCAACATGCTGGTAGCTTGTTTGATGATGCATCTAGTGGTGACATAATGTTCAGTGTACTGCTTCTAGGTCTTATTCTTTGGGTTTCTGAGGTGTTTCCTTGGTAGTTGTATAATTGAAAACAGAGTGCAAATTACAAACAGAGTGAGCTGATATGAATTTGGTGAGTGGGGAATTCAATGACGGGGAGGAGTTTCTCTTTCTTTTCTTTTTTTTTCTTACTTCAGTTCAGCAGAAGGAGCTCATTGATGAGTAACTGGTAAGCCAATTAGGAATTAAGAAGCATATATCTCTTACTTGAAGGTGGTACTAGCGTTTAATAAGTACAGTCAATTGTAGTATACGTAGGAACTATTCTAAGTTAATTAAGTAATTAAATTAAATTACCTAAGTAACATAAGCAACAATGACAGGACAGGTATTATGCTGCAGCTGTGGAATGTGAGAGCCCATGGATGCCTAGGTAATCCAGGGCATGTCTGTCGAGCATAAACAGCTAGAGGAATTCTGGATCAGGATTATTGATCTGGAAGCTGAACTGCAGACACTGCGCAACATCAGGGAGGGGGGAAAATAACTGTACCAGAGGATTGTTACACCTTTTAAAATGGGTCAACTGTTTTGGTTAGCAGTGTGGGGCAGAAGGGTGTGATTGTGACTGAGGCAGGTAAAGGGACCGACCAGACAGTAGTAGAGGAGCCTCTGCCTTTGCAATTGTCAAACAAGTTTGAGGGCTTGCAACCTGTATGGACACAAGTGAGGTCTGCAGAGTGGATGATCAGGTTGGCCATGGCACCATGGTACAGGAAGCCACTCAAGCAGGGAGAGCAAAAAGGAATGTAGTGGTAGTAGGGGATAGTATTGTCAGGGAAATAGACACTGTACCCTGCAGCTGAGAGCGAGAATATAGAAGGCTGTGTTGTCCGTCCGGAGCCAGGATTTGGGATATCTGTTCAGAGCTGGAGAGGAACTTGAAGTGGGAGGGGGAGAATCCAGTTGTCATGGTCCATGAAAGTACATAAGCAGAACTAGGAAAGAGGTTGTGCATAGACAGTATGAGAAGCCAAGCACTAAATTAAAAAGGAGAACGTCGAAGGTAATTGTCTCTACATTATTACCTGAATCACGTGCAAATTGGCATAGGGTAAGTAAAATCGGACAGATGAACGTGTGGCTCAAAGGCTGATGTGGGAGAAATGGATTCTGGTTCATGAGCCACTGGCACCAGTACTGGGGAAAGTGGGGGCTGTACTGTTGGCACGCTTTACACCTAGTGACCAGTATTCTAGCGAGCTGCGTAACTAGGGGATAGAGAGGGTTTTAAACTAAATAGTGGGGGCAAGGGTTCAAATTTGGGAAGATGTGTTAAATCAAAGAGTAGTGACAAGGCAAGAGAGAAAGGTATTAATATGGGAATGGATAAATAGACCTTGACAGGAAGGGACAGAAAGTACAAATCTAAGAATAAATCAACATATAAGGTTAGAGGTTAAAAAAAAATAAAAGGATAACACTAAAGGCTCTGTATCTGAATGCACGTAGAATTCAAAGCAAAACAGAAGAACTGATAGCGTAAATAGAGATAAGTAAGTATGATCTGATAGCCATTACAGAGACATGTCTGCAGGATGGCATAGATTGGGACCTGAATATTTAAAGTTACATGACATTTAGGAAGGACAGGAAGCTAGGAAAATGTGGAGGGGTGGTTAATTAATGATTAGCACAATAGAGAGGAATGATCTAAGTTCAGGAAAGCAGGATGTAGAAGCGGTTTGGGCAGAGATAAGAAATGGTAAAGGCAAGAGGTCATTGTTGAATTGGTGTACAGGCCCCCTAACCATAACCACATGGTAGTATGGGGTATAAAGGAAGAAATAATGGGAGCTTGTCAGAAAGATACAGTGATAAACACGGGGGATTTTAATCTACATATAGATTGCAAAAAATCAGATGGGCAAAGGTAACCTAGCTGAGGAATTCATAAGAACAGTTTCAGGATAGTTTCTTAGAACACCACATTCTGGCACCAACCAGAGAGCAGGCTATATTAGAACTGGTTTGTGCAATGAGATAGGATTAATTAATGACCTCATAGTGAAGGTGCCCCTAGTTAGCAGCGAGGGACAGGAGAATAGGACAGAAGAGTGGGTCCAGGTCTAGTATTTTAAATTTAAATAAGAGCAATCATGAGGGCATGAAAGCAGAGCTAGCTAAGGTGAACTGGCAAATTAGGTTAAGGGATAGGTCAATAGAGATGCAGTGGCAGGCATTTAGGGGGATATTTCAGAATACACAGAATAGATACATTTCAATGAGAAGGAAAAATTCCAAGGGGAGGACTCATCCTCTGTGGTTAACTGAAAAAGATAGTATCAAACTTAAAAAGTACATAATTACACAAAGATGGGTGGCAGGTCAAAAGATTGGACAGAATATAAAAAACAGCAAAGGACGACTAAAAGATTAATAAGGAGGGAAAAATTAGAGTAGGAGAGAAAGCTAGCTAGAAATAGGAAGACAGATAGTAAGAGTTTCTATAGATATTTTAAAAAGAGTTAACAAAGTGAGTGTTGATCCTAGAAAGTGAGTCTGGGGAATTAATAATGGAAAATAAGGAGATGGCAGATGAACTGAACCAGTCTTTTACATTGGTCTTTACTGTAGAGTATACAAGTAACGTCCCAGAAATAGTGTAAATCAAGAAATGCAAGGGAGGGAGGAACTCAAGAAAATTACAATCACTAAAGAAGTGGTACTGAACAAATTGTTGGATCTGTGGGCTGACAAGTCCCCGGGTCCTTGTGGACTTCATCCTAGAGTCTTAAAAGAAGTGGCTAGTGAGATAGTTATGCATTGGTTTTAATTTTCCAAAATTACCTAGATTCGGGGAAGGTTTCATTTGATTGGGAAATAGCCACCATAACTCCTTTGTTCAAAATAGGCAGGAGTCAGAAAGCAGGAAACTACAGGCCAGTTAGCTTAACATCTGTCATAGGGAAATGTTAGAAACTATTACTCAAGACATTATGGCAGGGCACTGTGAAAAATTAAAGGTAATCAGGCAGTGTCAACATGCTTTTGAGAGAGAGAAATCATGTTTAACCAAATTATTCGAGTTCTTTGAAGAAGTAGCATATGCTGTGGATAAAAGGGAACTGCTAGATGTATTGTACTTAGATTTCCAGAACATAAGAACTCGGAGCACTGGGGGGGAAATCAGCCCCTTGAGCCTGTCCCGCCATTTATTATGATCATGGCTGATCTCATTTTGGCCTCAACTCCAATTTCCCGTCCTTTCCCCATAACCTTTCAACCCATTACTAATTAAAGATCTGTCTATCTCCTCCTTAAATTTATTCAGTGTCCCGGCATCCACTGCACTCTGAGGTAGTGAATTCCACAGATTCTCGATCCTTTGAGAAAAGTAATTCCTTCTCATCTCTGATTTAAATCTATCACCCCTTATCCTAAAATTATGGCCTCTCATTCTAGAATGCCCCAGAAGGGGAAACATCCGCTCCACGTCTACTTTGTCTATCCCCTTTAGCATCTTATATACCTCAATTAGATCTCCTCTCATCCTTCTAAACTCTAGCGAGTATAGGCTTAAACTGCTCAATCTCTCCTCATAAGACAAGTCCCGCATCTCTGGAATTAATCTAGTGAACTTTCTCTGAACCGCCTCCAGTGCAACTACATCCTTCCTCAAGTAAGGGGGCCAAAACTGTGCACAGTACTCCAGGTGCGGTCTCACCAATTCCTTATACAGTTGCAAGAACGCTTCCCTATTTTTATACTCTATTCCTTTAGCAATAAATGCCAAAATTCCACTTGCCTTCCTTATAACCTGCATACTAGATTTCAGTGATTCGTGCATGAGGACACCCAGATCCCTCTGCACTGAAGCATTCTGAAGTTACTCTCCGTTTAAATAATAAGTCGCCTTTTTATTCTTCCGACCAAAATGGATAACCTCACACTCATCCACGTTAAACTCCATCTGCCAAATTTTGGCCCATTCACCTAACCTGTCCATATCCATTTGTAAGTTTCTTATTTCTTCAGAAGGCATTTGATAAGGTGCCATATCAAAGGTTACTGCAGAAAATAAAAGCTCATGGTGTAGGGTGTAAGCTATTAGCATGGATAGAGGATTGGCTAGCTAATAGAAAACAGAGTAGGCATAAATGGATCATTTTCTGGTGGGCAAGATGTAACGAGTGGTGTGCCACAGGGATCAGTGTTGGGGCGTCAACTTTTTATTTATTTATTTATATCAATGACTTGGCTGAAGGGACCGGAGGTATAGTTGCAAAATGTGCTGATGACACAACGATAGGTAAGAAAGTAAGTTGTGAAGAGGACATAAATAGGCCACAAAGGGATATAGATAGATTAAGTGAGTGGCCAAAGATCTAGCAAATGGAATATAACATGGGAAAATGTGAAATTGACCATTTTGGCTGCCTCAGATACAATGTATAGCTTTAAGTTTAATTTATATTTTGTTTTTGGGTGTTAAGGAAGGTGAAACCTGGTTTCATTTTCATTTAAAAGTTTTGTGAACTGGGTGCTGGTTAGTCTGGGGCCCTGTTTGTATACCTGCATTTTTAATGAGATTTTACAACTCTTGAAGCGAAGAGATGGATTACCAAGGGGTTAATATTTAAGTAAAGTTAAAAATACAAAGTAGCAAAAACCTGTACTTGCCTAGCGACAGGTGTCCAGAGACACAGAGACAGGGAAACACAGAAGAGTGGGCTGTTATTATGTGTTTACCAGAAAGTGTAGGCAGAACATCTAATCTCTTGAACAAGAAATCCTGCAAGCCTGCTGGGGAACTGAGTTTAAGGAACTCATGTGTTTGCTCTGAAGTTGAAGTAACAGTGAGTTTAGTGACTGAGGGTATAGTGTAGTTTTCTGGGTGTCCCAGCTGAAGTAAAACATCAGTGAATGCTCATAAGTCCACTGGAAGAAAAATGTTTGAAACTGAGCTAATCCAAGCAAGAAACCTTGGTGTTGAGACAGTGGTAAATCTTCACTGGTGTCTGTTAAGAGTTGCTGGGATAAAAAGAAAGTATGCGTTTAAATCATTTTCTGGTATCTGTATTGAAATCTTTCCAAGCTTTTTGGCTAGCTTAATATGTTCATTTTTTCTTGTTTAATAAACATTTTATCCTTTGTGTTAACAGTATATACAGGCAGACTCTTGTGAATGTGTTCAGTAACTGGCATTCACGGATTCTTGAAAAAAACAAAGTTAGGATCTAACATGGCAGGTTTCATTCTGGGATCTGACTTGTCCAGTATTAAAATTGGCTGGGATCAGAGCAGGCAGGAAGAATAAAAATGAAGCATATTACCTAAATGGAGAGAGATTGCAGAGCTCTGAGATGCAGAGGGATCTTGGTGTCCTAGTGCATGAATCGCAAAAGATTCGTATGCAAGCGATTATGAAATCTCATAGAATGTTATTGTTTATTGTGAGGGGATTTGAATACAAAAGTAGGAAGGCTATACTTCATTTATACAATGTATTGGTGAGAACACATCTGGAGTACTGCATGCAGTATTGGTCTCCTTATTGAAGAAAGTATATAAATGCATTGACAGCAGTTCAGAGAAGATTTACTAGACTAATAACTAGAATGGATGGATTACCTTATGAGGAAAGGTTGGACAGGTTAGGATTGCATCTGCTGGAGTTTAGAAGAGTAAGAGGCAACTTGATTGAAAAATATAAGATCCTGAGGGATCTTGACAGGATGGATGAGGAAAGGATGTTTCTTCTTGCAGGAGAATCTAGAACTGGGGGCGGCGGGGGGTGGGTCACAGTTTAAAAATAAGGGGCTGCCCATTTAAGACAGAGGCGGTGGAAGCAGTGTCTTTCAATCTTTTTAAGACAGAGGTAGATAGATTCTTGATAAGCAAGGGGGTGAAAGGTTATCAGGCATAGGTGGGAATGTGGAGTTCAGGTTACAATCAGATCTTATTGAACGGTGGAGCAGGCTCGAGGGGCTGAGAAGCCTACCTCTGCTCCTAATTTGTATATTTGCATGTTTGTATGTAAATTAAGGTTAAGCATATACAGGTGGTGGTACTCATTGGATAATCACTTGTGCACATATCAAGAGACACTCGGCTGCCTGGGTGAGGGAGCATGCAGTGCGGCCTTCTGCAACTGGTGGACGCCACAAGGGCTGGAGTACATCATCAGCCTTGGGAACATTATTTTAATTTAATAAGTTTCCTTTAAAGTTTTGTCATTTAGTTACAGTGCCCCTTTAAGGGGCTGTTAATTTGTTAATTGGTATATTTTACTGGTAATTAAAAGAGCATATCAAGAGGCACTCTTTCCATGACTGATGAGCACTGGAGGGGCAGGAGTGCATCACCCTGGGAAATGTTATTTTAGTTTAATAAGTTTCTGTTGTAGTTAAATAATACAAAAATACCCCTTTAACAAGGGTAATTTGTTAATTTGTTTATTTTATTGGTTTGATTAATCAAAAGAGTATAAAGAGACACTTATTGACACTGGTGGTGGTTGTAGAGCTAGGAGCTATACACTTGTAATGTCTGTTTGTGAATAAATCTAAAACTGAGTAAAGATTGACTTCTGATTGCCTCCTTCACCAACTGGCTGTAAGAAGGTTAACATCTGTCTGAGAGTTAGCCAGTAACACTGCTTTGAGGTGAGAAGAGATCAGTGAGGGTAAACGCAGGGCAGCTACCCATAACAACAAAAAGATCTTTCTGTGATTGCTCATCAGCTGCACATCGATGGAATGAAGGCCCTTGCAGTTGACAAATATTCTCAGGTGATCTACTGGGGCCTTAATAGACCTAATTGCTAAGTGTATGTGCTGTTGACACCTGGCATCTGTGGAAAGCCAGCCACAGCTCCAAAATTGGGTGCCTGATCATTCTGGCTTGCATCAGCACAGACAGAGTTGGCATAGTTGCCTGGCCTGTCAAGAAAGCCACCTTCAGCTGCTGTGAGATCCTGCAAATGCCTCCAACAGAGCCCTGGAAGGATCCTGAGGCAAAAGAAGTTGAGGGTAGTGGTGAATTTGACAACCACTGGTAAGGTGTAGCCCACCATGGGACAGCAGGTCTTCTTCCAACAGGTTGCATTTGTCTACCATAACCTGACATGATAACCTGAGTCTTCTCAGACACTGGTATTCTAACATGTCAAGGAAGCTTATCCTCTGCTGTTCACCCTGTTTGTACAGTATGGCCTCCTGTGAGCTGCACCTCTCTGCTGACCCCCTTTCTCCTGTGGATCAGTAGGTCTGAGTGCTTCAGGCTGTTGCTGGTGCAGGTTCTGTTGTTCTTGGTGCTGCTCCTGCTGGTGCAGTCCCCACTGCTACTGGTGCAGCTCCTAATGCTTTTGGTATTTATCTTAGTAGTTATTTGAGGTCTGAAGGAACATAGCACAAACGGCACCCTAGCTGAGAACAGACCACCGAACCTCCAAAGTGTATCTACCTCCAAAGTGCGTAAAGTAACTTTTTAGCACAAGTACTGTGAACAAATTCTTCTGCACAATTAGGTAAGAAAGCAACTGTACTGAGTACTTATTGACATATTTCCATATCATTGCTTCAGCCCCTCATTTGTTGGGAAGCCTGGGAAATCCACTGAACTAAAGATAAACTGGATATACCAGGTTAATATTGTTCTCAGCGAAATTGACAATCTGCCTTTCCCCTGGGGGTTTTGCACATGCAGACTCATCTGGAGTTAAATTTGGAAGTTGTCGGGTTGGAGCTGACTTTCCAACATGCTCTCATCATTCCTGGATTTCACACTTCACCTGCACTCAAACACATGCAATCACCCAAGCTTCTAAAACAGTTTTCTCACCCAAGTTAAAATTCCCACAACTATGCTATTTGAACCTTAATTGAAGTCCTAATTGGATCCTTAAATGACCTGAATTTCCCCAATATGTTGACATGTACCATTATGTATTACGGAGTGATGAGATGTTTGATGAGGTGCTGAGATATTTAAACATTCTAAATTTGGATTTAGCTGCAAACTTTTGCATTAAGCATAAGCTGGCTGCATGCCAGCCTTTAAAAAAAACTGTTTTAGAAGCTTGTAGTTTAGGTTTGAAGTGACATAGAAAGTGTACACACACAAATAGGCCACGGCCCATCGTGCCTGTGCCGGCTGAAAAACGAGCCACCCAGCCTAATCCCACTTTCCAACATTTGGTCCGTAGCTCTGCAGGTTATGGCACTTAAGGTGCATATCCAGCCACCTTTTAAATGAGTTAAGGGTTTCTGCCTCTACCACCCTTTCAGGTAGTGAGTTCCAGACCCCCACATCACTCTGGGTGAAAAAACATTTCCTCATAGAACCATAGAAAAGTTACAGCACAGAAGGAGGCCATTCAACCCATCTTGTCCATGCCTGCCCAAGGACACCCAGGTGCCCTTTCTAATCCCACCTTCCTGTACCTGGCATATAGCCCTGCAGCTTATGGCACTTAAGGTGCAGATCCAGGTACTTTTTAAAAGAGTTTAGAGTTTCTGCCTCTACCACCAACTTGGGCAGCAAATTCCAGGCACCCACTCACTACCCTCTGCGTAAAAAAGTTTTTCCTCATGTCCCCCCTACACCTTCTGCCACTTACCTTGGAATCTATGTCCCCTGGTTCTAGAATTCTCCACCAAGGGAAACTATTTTATCCTGTCCACTCTATCTATTCCCCTCATAATTTTGTACACCTCAATCAAGTCACCTCTCAGCCTTCTTTGTTCTAAAGAAAATAATCCCAACCTATCCAATCTCTTCTTGTAGCTACACTTTTCTAACCCTGGCAACATTCTTGTAAACCTCCTCTGCACTCTCTCCACAGCTATTATGTCCTTCCTGTAATGTGGTGACCAGAACTGCACACAATACTCCAGTTGTGGCCTCACCAGTGTTTTATACAATTCCAACATTATATCCTTACTTTTATATTCTATACCTCTGCCAATGAAGGAGAGCATTCCATATGCCTTGTTTACAATCTTGTCTACTTGAACTGCTGCCTTCTTGGACCTGTGTACTTGTACGCCAAGATCTCTCACTTCATCTACCCCTCTTAGTATATTCTAATTTATTGTGTAATCCCTGTTTGACCTCCCTAAATGTATGACCTCACATTTCTCTATGTTAAAATCCATCTGCCACTTTAGCGCCCACTCCACCAACCCATCTATATCATTTTGGAGATTATGGCTATCCTCTACACTATCACTACTCAGCCAATCTTTGTGCCATCTGCAAATTTCCCAATCGTGCCCCCCACGTTCATGTCCAAATCATTAATATATAACACAAACAGCAAAGGTCCGAGCACCGAGCCCTGTGGAACACCACTTGAGACAACTTTCCATTCGCAAGGGCATCCATCAACCATTACCCATTGTTTCCTGTTACAAAGCCAAACTTTTATCCAGTTTGCCACATTACCTGAATCCCATGGGCTTTTACTTTCCTGACCAAATGGCCATGTGGGACCTTGTCAAATGCCTTGCTAAAATCCATGTACACAACATCCACTGCACTACCTTCATCAACCCTTCTTGTCACTTCCTCAAAGAATTCAATCAAATTTGTGAGGCAAGACCTTCCTCTAACAAATCCATGCTGACCATCCCTGACTAGTTCATGCCTTTCCACATGACAGTTAATCCTGTCTCTCAGGATTGATTCTACTAATTTGCTCACCACTGATGTAGGACTAACTGGCCTCTAATTGTTTGACATTTCCTTTGATCCTTTTTTAAATAATGGAACTACGTTTGCATTTCTCCAGTCCTCCGGTACCTCCCCTGTATCTAGTGAAATTTGGAAAATCATCCTCAGAGTATCTGCTATTTCCTCCCTGACTTCCTTCAGCAGCCTTGGAAACAATCCATCTGGCCCTGGTGACTTATCAACTTCAAGGATTTCAACCCTTCGAGTACTTCCTCTCTATGATTATCCTGTCCAATATCTCGCAGTGTTCGTCCTGAACTAATATATCTACATCCTCCCTTTCCTTTGTAAACACAAAGACAAAATATTCATTCAAACCCTTCCCACAGCCTCTGCATCTACACACAAGTTTCCATCTTCATTTCTGATAGGTCCCACTTTTCCCTTAACTAACCTTTTAGCATTAATGTATTGGTAAAACATCCTTGGGTTATCTTTAACTTTACTTGCTCATCTCCCCTCTAATCTTTCTACAAGTCACTTTAAGTGTATGCCCCCTAATCAATGACCTCTCTGCACTGTGGAACCCCACCGGAAACATCCTTCCAGTCACAAAAACATCCATCAGCAATTACCCTGTGTTTCCTATCACTGAGCTAATTTTGTATCCAGCTTGCTACATTCCCCTGGGTGCCATGGGCTTTTATTTTTTTAACCGGTCTACTATGTGGGACCTTGTAAAAAGCCATGCTCAAAACTAGTTAGACCACGTCAACTGTAACATCCTCATCAATCTTCCTCGTTACTTCTTCAAAAAATTCAATCAAATTAGTCGTACACGACCTTCCCTTAACAAAGCGATGTACTGACTATCCTTGATTAATCCATGCCTTTCGAAGTGACAGTTTATCCTGTCCCTCAGAACTGATCCCAATAATCTGCCCATTACTGAGGTCAGATTGACTGGCCTATAATTATTTAGTCCCTAGCTCTTGCTCCCTTTTTAAACAAAGGTACAACATTAGCAGACCCCCAATCCTCCGGCACCTCACCTATATCCAGTAAGGATTGGAAAATGATGGTCAGACCCTCTGCTATTTTTTCCTGGCTTCTTTTAACAGCCTGGGGTACATGTCATCCAGCCCTGGTGATTTGACTACTTTCAAGGATGTTAACCCCTTCAATATTTCCTCTCTCCCCACAGTTATCACATCCAATACTTCACAGTCCTCCTCCTTAACTACAATGTCTGCATTATCTCCCTCTTGTGTGAAGCCAGACACAAAGTATTCATTAAGAACCATGACCACATTCTCCAACTTCAAACATCGTTTTTTTTTGGTCTTTTATGGACCCTACTCTTTCCTTAGTTATACTCTTACTCTTAATTTATTGATAAAACGTTTTTGGGTTCTCCTTGATATTCCTTGCCAATATTCTTTCATGCCCCCTCTTTGCTTTCCTAATTTCCTTTTTGATTTCATTCCTCCTCTTTCTATACTTTCCTTGGCTTTCTGTAGTATTGAGTTCTCAGTGGTACACATTTGTAGCTGACAGAACTGAGCCTTGGGGGAGATGCATAAATTCACTGTAGACAATGGCTCATATTTCTTGTCTGCTGTGAATCAAAAACTCAGAATCCTCTTGTGAGTACTGTTCTTTCATTAACCAACACTGCAGGAACTACATACCTGCAGGAATCATGGAGAGCAGCATCCTTCACATTTATAACATATTAAATCTCTTTTGTACTCCTTCCTTCAGATTATCAGTTAGTAACTGTACAACAGTATTCTTCTGCATAAGGAATAGCTAATTTCTAGTGTTGTAAAAATTGGTGTCCATGCTGTGGATGCTGGCTGTGAGTTCAAGGTCTACATCAGTTCTTGGAGTTTCATACGAAACCTATTACATTCTATTTTAGCTTCAGGGTTGTCATTCTCAACAAATGGAAGAACCCAAACAATAACAGATACCTCAAACTTGCTGAATATAAAATCACCAGAATACACAGTCCATGACAATCAATTATTTATAAATAATTTTGTGCCATTGATAATGTTTCTTGTTTAGCTTAGTCCAGTGTTGTAATTACATTTCAGCCAAAATAGAAAAAAATGTTTGCTTACAAAATAGTGATTGTTGCACAATAAATGGGTAATTTTCTCCCAACACAGCATTTTGGTAAGGGAGAGCGCAGATTGGAAAATCAGGCTACAGTGCTGTACTTCCATCTCCCTACAACGTCTACTATTACCAGGCTCTGTACAGGGAATGGGGCCTTGCAGAATTATAGTCATCCATTGCTATATAAATGCAAATATTATTATAAATGACACAAATTCTTAATGATTAACATGAAATACCATAGAAATACTTACAAATTAGTGTCAAAGTTTTAAAGGAGCAATATCATTAGTTCATTACATAAATTATGGAAATGAATCAATACATTCTCACCTAGCAGTGAGAATTGTACACTCCTATTAATGCTACTTTTTTAAAAATCCTGCTTTTTTTAATCAGTTTTGTCTGAGATAAATTAATTGTTTCCACCTAAACAGAAATAAAGGTACATGTTCAGTTCCTCTATTAGAATAAACTCCTGTGAGAGTTTACAGCTGGTTTCCAGTAAATAGTTTTATATTTTAGGCACAGGTTCTCACTTTCTTCCTGGTTTAGTGAAATGATGAATATATAGTGCATAAGATTAGCTCAGTTTCAGTGTTGAGATTTATCATTTTAAGTGTGGGGATGGTTTAGAGCCTTAAGAGCTGGGGAGGATGTTTTTGAGATTCTTTCTGTCTACTGCACACTGTTCCTTTTAAAAATGGCATTTTTCTGTGTTACCTAAAATCCTCCTCTATCCTTCATCTCGATTATGTTGTAATCAAAACTGACTTCACTCTAACTTATTCCGTGGAACAACTTACCTACCTCAGTCTTCTCCCTCCTAAAGCAATGTTCAGGCTACTGAAACTCAGCTTGGCATTACTTATTCACGACCTTCTAATTTAACTTTTCTTCTTTACCACGATGGGGAATGTCGTCATTTAAGGTACTAGCCCAACGCCTTGGTTTCTTAGGGCGAAGACAGTATATGCTAAGCTTCATAACATTTCTGGATAACTGTTAAATTTCAGTTTCATTATCAATTTTTATTTATTGAGACATCAAGGTGAATCACCAAGACAGTGATAATTAGCAAAGGATTTGAATACTTCTCAGCCCAATCCCTTCCTCCCCATTCTAGGGCACTGCAGCATTCTTACTTAGCCATGCTTGAACTATGTAAATACTACTATTCCAAAGCCTACCAATTCAATGTCATTGGAATAAAGGGTGATTGACATAGTTCATAATGGTCAGCTGAGAGATACTATACAATCCAGAAGGACAAATATCCAGGGAAGAATTATGGAAGCCCAAACAGTTTACAGCACTACCAACACTATGAAGACAATGAACATCTCGCTACTGCCCGATTCATATCCAAAAATGGGACAGGGTAGTAGCAGTTCGAAAATAAAATGATTATGTTCTCACCCATATAACGCTGCTGTTATTTGTGGTGTAACTTTGAGGCAGACCTGAATTTTTGTGACTAGATCTCCTGCTTGAAACATGTAAGAACAGACAAGTGACAACATTTTGACCCTTTTCTGCCTGCCCTGCCAGACAACATAAGTTCCATTCCTGTCCACAAGCCATGAGTAATATAAGTCAGGAGGTGTCTATTTAGAGCAATATATACCGGATTCTCAGCTGCTTTTCTTCTTGTAATAGCACGTGGATTTTTTTTTACCTTAAGTGACTTGAAAATGCTTGCTGTTCTGTATTTTGAACTTTTGTTGCTTGCTGCTCCACTATATTGTTTCTATCTGTGCCACACATAATATACGCTTCTCCTTTAAGTTATTTCTCAAGGCCCCTGAGAAGCAGCCATACTGCCTGAATTCCCACTTACAAATTGGTGAGCTGCCAATAGAGGGCACATTTCCCACTCACTGCATGCTAATAAGGGTCACCCCGTAAAGTTACATGGACATTCCCTGACTTCTCTGAACAGCCATCATGCTAGCCCTGCTCATCTGTTTATTGTTCACTCATGAAAATTGGCCTAGTCTTGTGACTTAGGTATTGCCTTAAGTGCATCACAGCTAATATGAAAAGGACAACTTGAAGCAGCACATGGGCAGAATTTTCTCTTTTGGTGTGCAGGGGCGGGCCCCGCATGCTGATGCATAAAATAACACAGGGTGACGTCAGGCGTGTGTCCCGACATCACCGTGCATCATTCCGATCTTTTATATGGCAGGCGCGTGCCAGAGGTGGCTGCGCACCTGCCGAACTGTCAAAGGCCTGTTAAGGCCATTAATAAACCAATTGAACTAATTGACAGGGCTGCTCGTCCAACACATATTTCATAGACATGTCTCAGCTCATGTGACACTGTCTAAATAATTTCAATCTTTCCTTATTTTAAAGTTTCAGATTGAACTTAATCTCCCTGAGGCAGCTCTGTGCCCAGGGGAGATTTCTGCGCTCTTTCGCACGCATACATGAAAGAGCGCAGGCCCCAACTCTCCCTTCTCCCCCTGCCTGCACAGGCAGCACTGAGTGCTACCGGGCGCGTGTCACACTGGGCGGGCCTTAATTGGCCCACCCACATAAAATGGCGGCATGCAGCCGATCGCGGGCGGCTATCGGCTCCGTGCCTGGCCATGCCCGCTCCTGAGTGGCTCGCCCAATAGGCAAAAGTTTCTGCCCCATGTGTTTTAGCCAAAGTTTCCACTATTTGTTGCAAGAAGCACCTTTGCTGCCTCTACCCTTCTGGGAAAGGATCCCACGATGCTATCCTCTTTTGGGTTAGTATGGAAGCAAGACCCAGCAAGTAATTAGAGGTTCCGTCACAGCTTCCTCTAACTTTAAGTGAGCACAATGTTTGTTGCCCCATGCCTTATGGGAATTAATCTCAAAGTACATAGTTTTGTTAAAGATTTGAAAGAGGACAATATTCGAGATATTATTATAGTTGAGCATATCATATCTGGCACACAACTGTTTTTGCAACCATCACCAGATTTGGCTAGACCACATCAAACTCTACCTCTCCTCTGTTCAAGGATCATACCTTTGGTCAAAGATAACTCCATGATCTTTTTCTTGCTTACCAACTTCTTCTTTAACCACTTTCTCTCCTTCCTTTAATGTGTGAGGAACTCATGGTTTCCTTTCATCATTAAGTTCTCTCCTGACCATGCCATGCCCCATAAGCTTCATCTTACTGTAAGGAACATATCTTTTCATTTTCTGTTGGACTGGGGATTAAAATTACAATGGCTGCAGATTGAAAGACATGTCCACTAGAACAGGATGAGGGATATATACAGTGTTGCTGTCCTGGAACAGAGTGTGCCATAAAAGACAGTATGATGCCGGAAAGGAGTCCTGGACCAAGGGAGCTGCCTGGCAACAATTGGCTCCTGACCAGGTTTTGTGTGAGAGCAGTGCAGCTGAATAGTTCCTAGCCTGAAAAGAACAAGACCTAAAACCTTCCTCTCCTGTGTGTAGAAGATTCCAGTAATTCCACAATAATAGCCAGCTGGCTTTTTCTCCTCATATCTCTATAACCTGTTCTCTTTCTGAAAACCCCTGTCAAGAGGCAAAGGGGAAAATCACTGTTAGGGACATTGAAAGGAAAGGGCTCAACCAGTGAACTAAATACTGAAAGTGCTGGAAGACCACCTCGTGTCATCAAAACGAACAGAAAGGAACTTGGAAGACATCGATCAAAATCAACCCATTGAATCCTGTACTCCAGAGTTGGTGCTATTAGACTTTTTTATCCCAATCTTAAAATCCATGTTTCTGTGTGTCTTATGTGTCTTGTATGTGCGTATATAGGGATTTAAGAAGGGGTAGAGTTTAGGTTACAGAGTTAGAAATTAGCAGGTCATATTTCTTTCTTTTGCCACTGGTTAATGACAGTTTGTTCAATAAACAATTATTTACTTATTAAGTTTACAAACTTGGTGTTTGTATTCTGTTAACCTAAATTAAACAGTTAAGTAGAATTGGGGCAATCTGGTGGTTTGATCAAACTTTTTCACATTTGACATGGCTCGGGGAACAGTGGGGCTTGATATTACTGCGCACTATCTGCAGTGAGCCGATGCTGCCAGACCTGCTGAGTTTTTCCAGGTAATTCTGTTTTTGTTTTGTGACATTATAATACTTTGCTGCATGTGTTCTAATCCACACCAACCTTCACTTGTCTATCATTTCATCATCGCTGACCTATATTGGCTCCTGGTCCCCCAACATCTCAAATTCTAAATTTTCATGGTTATGTTTACGTTTCTGCAGTGCATTCCTGAAACCTATTCCAGTCCAACACCTCCCCACAAAATCTCTAGTCTTCCAGCCTCCAGTCTCTTGTTTATCCTCTTTCTCCTTACACAAAACTGGTGGCTGTGCCTTCAAACTTAGCCCTCACTCTCTGGAATTCCTTCCTTCTCCTCCCTTAAGAACTTTCTTAAATCCCTCTTTTTGGTTCAGGGTCCTTCATGAAGCATCTGGGTACATTTTTTCCATAGGCTGGGAGCTGATCCTGCTGTGCTGCTGTAACTTCACCAGGCGTGAGGTTAAAACCCTATTTACAAATGCAAGTTTTTAGTTATTGTTAGAATAATGCCATAGGTTTTTTTTTCATAGGAAGTGAGCATTGTGGCAATGTTGCCCATTCTTCGTTACCCTTGAGGTGGCGCTAATACGTTGCCATCTTGAACTGTTGCAGTCCATCTGGTGCACCCACAGCGCTGCTGGGGAGGGAGTTCCAAGATTTTGATCCCATAACAGTGAGGGAATGGCGATATGGTTCCAAGTCAGTAATGTGTGGGGCTTGGAGGGGAACTTACAGGTGGTGGTGTTCCCATGCATCTGCTGCCCTTGTCCTTCTAGGTGGTAGAGGTTGTGAGTTTGGAAGGCTGTTGAAGAAGCCTTTATGAGTTCCTGCAGTGCATCTAGTATATAGCACACACTGCTGCCACTGTGCGTCGGTGGTGGAGGGAATGAATGTTTAAGGTGGTGGATGGGGTACCGAACAAGCAGGCTATTTCGTCCTGAATGCTTCTTCTGTTTTGCACTCATCCAGGCAAGTGGAGAGTATTCACTCTCCTGACTTGTGCCTTGAAGATAGTGAACAGGCTTTGGGGAGTCAGGAGGTGGATTACTTGCCTCAGAATTCCCAGCCTCTGACCTTCTCTTGGAGCCACCATGGCTAGTCCAGTTCAGTTTCTGGTCAATAGTAACCCCATTGTTGCTAGTGTTATGTTTATTTGCAAGAGTAAGCCAAACCTTGGTTCTATATCTTAACTGAAGGATGTCTCCACCAATGCCGCACTCTCTCAATTATGCACAGAAGCGGCAGCCCCTGTCTAAGTGCAGTCGAAATGAAATAAATATATGATTACTTTTGCAGCAACTGCAGTTGATAAACGTTGGAATTTTCTGCCTTTCCCCACCACCCCCACACGTCAGAATGGGCTGGCAGGCGGGGGGCTGAGTAAAATTGGGTAGCATGGTGGGGAGGTGGGTGGGGTGCCATGTCTGTTGTCTACCTACTTCTGCTGGTATTTTAACAGCAATGGGGGAGGCATAAGGCAACCCACTCTCCCTTGGGTCAATTGAGGCCCTTGAGTGACCAATTTGGAACTTCCTCCCAGATGGGATGGAATTCTGGCCTGAGCCAATTAATGGACTGACTCAGCTCTGGGCTTCCTGGCCACATGGGGCTGGATTGCCACAGCCTCCAAGTAAAATGCTGACTGTTGTTTAATGTATGTGAGAGAAATGCCAGTTTTGTAATCACAGCCTTCAATTTGAGTGAAGGATCCTTCATAATGTAACATCCGTGGTATTATGCTTTATTATATGAGTATCTTTGGACAAATGTTTGGGACATATTACACAATTTAAACTGTGAAGTGAGAGCGATCTGTCACTGCTTTGTCAAATTAAGTCGTGTCACTATACTTATTACGGTGAGAAAACTGCATAATTATCTGAAGTACATGTATAGTTTGGATCAGTCATGGGCAATGAGTCAGGATTGTGATGTCACTTTTGTTTTCTCATGTTATCATTTCTCATTAATTTATCCTTCAACTTGAAGTATTTGGAAGTCTGTTTCCACGGTACATGGGTTTCTGTCAGTAACAGAATCTCCTTCTTTTGACGTGTTTTACAATAGAGGTTGGTTATGTTGCTCCATGTCCAGAGAATTTAGTTTCGTTTCTTGTACCTCTTGGACCATGGGATTCCATTCTTCAGTGTTAGCAGCAGACTCAGATAACTAAAAGATGTCGATTTGAAAGTAGACATAAGCTCATCAGCTGAAGCTGCAAGAAAGCACTCACATTCACTTTCTCAGGCAGCCCAAAATACTTAGCAGCCAATGAATTGCTTTTTTAAAAGTAATCACTGTTGTTGTGTAGACAAACACTTCCATCAATTGGGGCACAGTAAGGTCCCTCAAATAGCAATTAGATAAACAATTACATTATCTGCTATTGGTGCTGGTGATTAAGGAATGGATATTGGACAAGACCCTGTTCTTCTATGAATTGTGCCATAGGATTTTTATATCCTCCTGAACTGTTAGACAGGTCAGTTCAATGTCTCATCCAAAAGACATCCTCAGTGCTGCATTGTAGTGTTAGTTTATATTATGTCCTGGAGTGGGGCTTGAACCCACAAAACTCTGAAATCAGAGTGCTACCATTGAGTCAAACTGATACTTAAGTAGACAAAATGCTTCTCCACCACCCCATCGATCCCTTCGGCATCTTAGGCACCAGCCTTGTAGATGTTGCTACAAATTCTGTTTCCTATATCTCAATTAGTTTGGGAAATCAAAATGGCACTGCCAGCTTAGAAAACAGGCAATGCTGCAATCCACCCAATTGAGTTCCCCATCTCAACAAAATAATTTTGTATGCAACTGCATATATTGCTTTCTCATACCTATGTTTGATGATTTGGTGTCCAATCATGTTAATTCTTTTTTAGCGTTTAGGAACTTTTTATTTCTATTAACTTCAATGTAATTGAAAATCAGGAGAGTCAAAATGACCTCAATGTTTCATGAATGTGCAATGTTACTGACATAAAACAACACGGTACTATTGTATTTTGCAGCCATGCCTAGTATCTGCTGCATCATCATAAATAAGTTTTACTGTTGTTCTGGGGAAGCATCAACCACTGATTGAGTTTGTGGGGCTGAAAGTCTATGGCTGTTCTAGTAGACTCCTGGTATAACTTTTCAGGAGTCTGATGGAATAGCCACATACTAAGCTGGGACTTGGAGGCAGCAAGCCATGGCTGTGTGCCAATGTTTCAAGCATCGCCTTGGTCATCTGCCCTAACCTCCATACATCCATGAATCAGGAGTTCCTGTGACCTTGTTCACAGGTGGGACTTGAAACACGGTTGGAACTGGTAAATCTGATTGACAGAGGCCCACTTGTGGTTTAGAGTCGGGGTTGGGGCCTGGATCCCTGAAGATAAGGATCAAAAGTATTTTAGTAAAAACAGTAGAATTGGCATCAAAATTTTTTTCAAGGAAGGGGGGAGCCTTTGATCAGCTTAGTTCTGTTAAGACTTTTTGACCACTTTGGTATGGAAACACCCCAGTTGTGCCATAAATCACCAAGGCCTACTAATAGCCAATCTCACTGACACTATGAATTTAAGTGGGGTTTGTGTTGGAAACTCCTCGCAGCCTGGCAGGTGCATCCTGGCACTAATGCAAGTTTAGTCTGTCACATGAACTTTTGAGGCCCAAGCATTGCGTAAAGTACAATATGTTACAGCACGTCATGTACTCTTGAATATTTAACAGGCTTAAATAGTATATTACTTCTAAGTAGAAGCTCAAGTGATACTGCATACATGCCAATATATTTTTCTTGACGTTGAGGAAAGAATCTATCGTTTTCCCCATCATTTAAACCACAGATCCTGCCAGTGCTCTGTACCTCATCAATACTCCATTTGGACACCTTGCTGGCTTGGATGTTCACCACTCCAGGCAATAGTTTGCAGTGCTGCTCCCAGCAAAGTGGGAGATCACGAACTGGGTGAGCAGACATGGCTGACATGAAGACAGACTGGTGGAGAGCTTGCTGCATACTGTCAACAGAAAGATCTGGAAAAGAAAGGTAAGAAGGATTTATTTACTTTTTGAGGAGCAATTTGTTTCTATTTGGCTTTGAATATAATTTTTTTTCAGTGACATTTAAAAGAAAATTTAATTCCAGGGAACTCGTGTTTGTAATCATAAGGTAGCTTGCTACATCATTGGTAAAAATTAGTGTCAAAGAATTGACCTCTCATTAACTGAAGAGAAATAATTTAGAGAAAGGGTCATTTGAAGTGATAATGATGTACTGCATTTTTATGAGCAACTGCCTGGAAGGAAAGAAAACTCATTAGATGCTCATCAGTTGAGTAATATTGTATCCATATGCCTGAGTGGAAACTACATGAAAAACTTTAATGTTAAATTTTAAAATGCTTAGACCATAAGATGTAGGAGCAGAAGTAGGTCATTCGGCCCATCGAGTCTGCTCCGCCATTCAATAAGATGATGGCTGATCTGATAATCCTCAACTCCACTTTCCTGCCTTTTCCCCATAACCTTGATTCCCTTAATGATTAAAAATCTGTCCATCTCAGCTTTGAATATACTTAACAACCCAGCCTCTACAGTCCTCTCTGGTAAAGAATTCCACAAATTGTCTACCCTCTGAGAGAAGACATCCTTCCTCCTCTCTGTTTTAAATGGGCACCCCCTTACTCTGAGATTATGCCCTCTGGTCCTAAACTCTCCCACAATGGGAAACAACCTCTCTGTATCTACCCTGTCCAGGCCCCTCAGAATCTTACATGTTTCAATAAGATCACCTCTCATTCTTCTAAATTCCAATGAGTACAGGCTCAACCAACTCAACCTCTCCTTATAAGAAAATCCCTTCTTTGAGTCATAGAGGTATACAGTACAGAAAAAGGCCCTTCAGCCCATTGGGTCTGCGCCAGTCAAACAAGTTCCCAACTATTCTAATCCCTTGTATGCCATGGCATTGCAAGTGCACATCCAAATACTTATTAAATGTTATGAGGGTCCCTTTCAGGCAGTGAGTTCCAGACTCCCACCACCCTCTAGGTGAAAGATTTCTTTCTCACTTCCCCTCTAAACCTCCTGCCCCTTATCTTAATTCTTTGCCCCCTGGTTATTGATCCCTCCACCAAGGGGAAAAATTCCTTTCTGTCTACCTATCTATGACCCTCATAACTTTATACACCTCAATCATGACCCCCCTCAATCTCCTCTGCTCCAGGGAAAATAACCCCAGTCTATCCAATCTCTCCTCATAACTAAAACTCTCCAGCCCAGGCAACATCCTGGTAAATCTCCTCTGCTCTCTCTCTTATGCAATCACATCCTTCCTATAATGCGGATTCCAGAACTGCACAGAATACTCTAGCTGTGGCCTAACTAGTGTATTATACAGTTCCAGCATAACCGCCCTGCTCTTATATTCTATGCCTCGGCTAATAAAGGCAACTATCCCATATGCCTTCTTAACCACCTTATCTACCTGTCCCGCCACCTTAAGGGACCGGTGGATATGCACACCAAGGTCCTTCTGATCCTCGGTACTTCCCAGGGTCCTATCATTCATTGTGTATTCCTGTGCCTTGTTTGTCCTGCCCCAGTGCATCACCTCACAATTGTCCAGATTAAATTCCATTTGCCACTGATCAGCCCAAGTGACCAGCCTGTCTATATCCTCCTCACTATTTACCACCCCACCAATTTTCATGTCATCCATGAACTTACTGATCAACCCTCCTACATTCAAGTGTAAATTGTTTATAAGTACTACAAACAGCAAGGGACCCAACACCGATCCCTATGGAGCCCCACTGGACATAGGCATCCAGTCACAAAAACACCCCTCAACCATCACACTCTGTTTCCTGCCACTCAGCCAATTCTGAATCCAATTTGCCAAATTGCCTTGGTTTCCGTGGACTTTTACCTTCGTTATCAGTCTCCCATGCGGGACCTTATCAAAAGCCTTGTTGAAGTCCAAGTAGACTACGTCAAATACATTGCACTCATCTACACACCTGGTCACTTCTTCGAAAAATTCAATCAAATTGGTCAGACGTGACCTCCCCTTAACAAAACCATGCTGACTGTCCTTGATTAATCCCTGCCTCTCCAAGTGTAGATTAATTCTGTCCCTCAGAATTGCTGTCAATAGTTTCCCCACCACTGAGGTTAGACTGACTGGCCTGTAGTTCCCTGGTTTATCCTTTCCTCCCTTCTTCAATAACGGTACCACATTGGCTGTTCTCCAGTCCTCTGGCACTTCTCCTGTGGCCAGAGAGGTATTGAAAATTGTCAGTGCCCCTGTTATTCCTCCCTTGCCTCACTCAACAGAGGATCCCTGGTGTCAACCTAGTGAACATTCTCTGGACTGCCTCCAATTCCAGTATATCTTTCCTTAAATAAGGGGACCAAAACTGTTCACAGTATTCTAGGTGTGATCTAACTAGTGCCTTGTATAGTTATAGCAAGACTTCCCAATTTTATACTCCATTCCATTTGAAATAAAGGCCAACATTCCATTTGCCTTTCCTATTACCTGCTGAACTTGTATGCTAGCTTTTTGGGATTTAAGCATAAGAGCCCCCAAATCCCTCTGTGCTACAGCTTTCTGTTGTCTTTCTCCATTTAAATAATATTCAGCTCCTTTATTTCTCCTGCCAAAGTGCAGAACCTCTCACTTTCCCACATTATATTCCATTTGCCACATTTTTACCAACTCACTTAACCTGTCTATATCCCTCTATAGACTTTTTGTGTCATCTTCACCACTTGCCTTCCCACCTATTTTTATGTCATCTGCAAACTTGGCAATAGTACATTCATTTCCCTCATCGAAGTCATGAATATGTATTGTAAATATTGTGGCCCCAGCACTGCACTAGTTACAGGTTGTCATCCTGAAAATGCACCCCGTATCCCAACTCTCTGTTGTCTATTAGTTAGTCAGTCCTCTATCAATGCTAATATACTACCCCCAAGGTTATGTAGCCTTATGTGTGGTACCTTACCAAGCACCTTTTGGAAATCCAAATATATTACATCTACTGGTTCCCCTTTATCTATCCTGCTTCTCAAAGAATTCTAATAAATTCCCCTTCGTGAAGCCATGCTGACTCTGCTTGATTATATTATGCATTTCTAAATGCTCTATTACATCCTTTATAATAGATGCCAAGGGCAAAATTCTCTCCCCGTTTGGGGGTGCGTGTGGAAGTGTGGGGGCAGGCGGCCCTCCAATTGGGGGCGCGACGCCATTTTTAGTGATCGGCCAATTAAGGCCCAACCAGCATGACATCCACAGAGAAGCCCTATGCTTCTCTTGAGGGGGGGGGGGGGGGGGGGGGGGCGGGGGGGGGGGGTTGGAGTTCCTAGAATCAAAAGTGCTCTCTTTCACGCATGTGTGTGACGGAGCACTCCGATCTCTCTGAGACTAAGTGCTGCCTCAGGGAGATTGGTTCCCGAAGTTAAAAAGTTACTGCATTGAAAATTTCATTCACCATCCATGTCCTCTCATGTGACAATGTTAATCAAAAGCGTCTCCTAATATTTTGATTCAGCAATGAAATCTCATCCTGCCTATGGATGAGGTTTCATGCTTTTTCAGGTGGCTGCCAGCGCTCCGAGCTTAATTGTTTTTTGAGTGGCCTAAATAGGTCGTTGACAGGTGTGTATCCAACTCAGATACGCACCCGTCGAACTGACAATCTGAATGACGTGGGTGACGTTGGGATGCTGGCCCAACATTTTCCCAATGACAGATGTTAAGCTAACTGGCCAATAGTTACCTGTTTTTTGTCTCGTTCCCTTTTTGAATAAGGGTGTTACATTGCTAGTTTTCCAATCCTCTGGGACTTTTCCAGAATCTAAGGACTCTTGGCAGATTACTACCTATTACATCCACTATCTCTACAGCTATTTCCTTTAATATCCGAGAATGCAACCCATCAGGTCCAGGTGACTTATCAGCCTTTAGCCCCATTGCTTTCCCTAGTACTTCTTCTCTAGTGATAGTTTTTACATTTATTTCCTCTACCCTTTTGCCCCGTGATTATTTAGTATTTTTGGTATGCTATTAGTGTCTTCTACCTTGAATAACGATGCAAAGTATTTAGTCAACCCCTCTACAATTTCCTGGTTCCCCATTATTATTTCCCAAGCCTCATTCTCTAAGGGGCCTATATTGACTTTGGCCTCTCACTTCCTTTTTATATATTTAAAGAAGCTCTTACTGTCAGTTTTTATATTCCTTGCTAGTCTACCTTCAAAGTTTAATTTCTCCTACTTTATTAATTTTTTGGCCATCTTCTGTTGCTTTTTAAAACTTTCCCTATACTTGGTTTACCACTAATCTTTGCCACATTGTATGCTTTTTCTTTCACTTTGATACTGTCCTTAGCTTCCTTGGTTAACCATGGCTGGTTTATCCCCTTCGTATAATCCTTCTTCCTCACTGGGATACATCTTTTTTGTGAGTCATGAACTATTTTCTTAAACGTCTGCCATTGTTCATCAACCATCTTTTCTGCTAAACTCCTTGCCCCAGCCCATTCCAGCCAACTCCGCCCTCATTTCTTTGTAATTACCCTTATTTAAGTTTAGCACAGATGTTTCCAAACTAATTTTCTCACTCTGAAACTGAATGCTAAACTCCACCATGTTATGGTCACTGTTTTCTCGAGGATCTGTTACTCTGAGATCATTTATTAAACCTGCCTCGTTACACATTACCAGATCCAAAATAGCCTGATCCCTAGTTGGATCCACAACATATTGTTCTAAGAAACAATCCCAAATACACTCTATGAATTCTTGCTCGTGGCTACCTCTACCAATTTGATTTTCCCAATCTACATGGAATTAAAGTCACCCATGATTAATATACTGTCTTTTTTACATGCCCTCATTATTTCCTGATTTATTCTCTGTCTGACAGCATGGCCGTGATTTTCTGGCCCCATCCCGGGTGGGACTCGCCACAGGCGAGGCGGTGCCTCAGCCAGAAATCTATTGACTTGTGGTGGAACCGGAAGATCCCGGTGGCGGGTAGGTGCGGAAAACTCTGCCCCATAGCTATTGTTAGGGGGCCTATAGACTACTCCCACCAGTGTTTTCTTCCCCTTGTTATTTCTTACCTCCACCATATGGATTCCACATCTTCCAATCCAAGATAATCTCCTGCTATCGTACTTATTCCATCTTGTACTAACAAAACTACCCCACCACTGTTTCCTTCCTGCCTGTCCTTTGTAAAAGTCACATACCCCTGAATATTTAGTTCCCAGCTTTGATCTCCTTATAATCATGTCTCCATAATGGCTTTAAGATCATACCCATTAACCTCTATTTGTGCCGTTAATTCATTTATTTTGTTCTGTATACTATGTGCATTTAAGTAAAGAGCCATTAATTTTGCCTTTTTTACCATTTTTTCCTCCTTTGACCCTATTTGCTGATGTTTTTTTTATGTTTGTACACTCTATCCTTTCCTGTCACACTCTGGGCATCATTACCTAAGTAGCTGCCCTGCAATGCCGCCATATCCTTTTGCTTTGTAAGCCACTTATCCCCTCTCCAGAACTCCGCCCCCCTTCTATTTAGTTTAAAGCCCTCTCTGTAGATACAGCCCCAGCTTTTCGTTTTGTGGAACTCAGTCACATGGGCACCTGGGCCCAATTGTCTGAATATTTTATGCTGGATTTTCAGGATAACTTTGGTGGAACAACATTAACATTTCAGGTTTGCTACTTGACCTGGTGAGTATTTCCAACATTTTTATTGATATTCCAGGTTTCTAGCATCTGCAATATTTTGCCTTACCTATAGAAAGCAGCTGTTCTGTTGGGTTACTTGGATGAACTAGAGGCTGTTTTACATTAATTAATGTGCGAACTATATCATCACTAATTTATATTGAATATGATATGTCAATTTTAGTTCATAGTATTTTGGGAGGCACAGTTCCAAATTACACAATCATGTTCATATTTTCCCTGAAATTATATATCAGTGGCCTTGATTATTATTATGTTTGCTTAGTGTTTCATCTGCCTCATCTTTTCTTTCAAAACACAGGAATCACAGGAAGATCACAACATAGATGTTCCAAACTCTGAGGTACCTGTTCCCCGGTCTCTTCCTCTCCCCTTCACTCCCTCTCCTATTCCTCTTCTCTGTCTTCTTTGGTCTATAACCAAGCTATTCCCCCAGCCCTTGACCTGAACGTTGTTCTAGGTCTTGGCTCCCCATGTGCAACATCAGAACAAATGGACACTTCCCTACCTTCTCCTAAGGCCTGTGATCCTCCACTACCTTTCCTTCCTCCATTCTGCTGCACTATGCCCCTCTGCTGCCCCGCTCTACCATTCTTTGCCGCGATCACACTTGCACCAAACTGATTCAAGCACTATCTTCATAAAACAGCAACAAATCACACCATGATAGGTGGAAAACGAACCAATCAGCAAGTAGCAGCAAAAGGTATCACATTGTGAAATTCAATATAAGTGAATCAAAAATGGGCAGACAGCAAACAACTACCAATAAGAAAGGGAAAGGAAACCAGCTAAACTGATAATTTTTTAAAGAAATTGTTTTTGGCCACCATCTCCCTTTCTCCCTAAAATGACAGGCACGGTGCTGGAAATAATGCTTTTTACATAATAAAGCCATATAACATTGCAAAATTTGCAATAAAATGAATAATCTAACCCACATGTCACTAACTTCATTTCTGTATCCATAATTGATAAATGAGTAACAGGGACCGATATTCATGCAATCTCAATGCTCGTGTATGCACGTGTGCCTTCACCTTTTTGTGTTGAGTTAGTAAAATGGTAAGATTAAAGCAGAGTGCATGAGTGTTTTTAGATTGTTCTGTGCGCTTTAATTCCCTAGATACTGATCGTTGGTTATCTGCTAAAATATTGTGCAACGTGAACATGTAAGACTTCAGTAGCATGGAAACACCAGAAACATTGGGCTGAACGTTTGGAGCTGGAGAGAGGGCAGGGCCGGTTGGGGGGGGAATGCTACTTTGAGGTGGGGAAACCCGAAAGAATAGGTATGCTGCTGCTCTTGCTCAATTTAATGGCAGGGCCTGATTAGCATTTTTAATCTCCATTTCCTAGCCACAACCAGCTAGATTGAGAGGCGGCCTGGCAGCAGGCGGATAGGCCTTCAGCACCAGGCTGCAGTTGGGCGACAAAGAGGAGAGAGAGAGGGACTGAAAAGGCTGGGGTGGGGTTGGTGGGAGATCGGAGGCTGGAGGGAAGCTCAAATCCAGAGTAGGGAGCGATTGCAGGGGAGAGGAAAGATTGAAAGCTTGGGCTGGGGAAGATTGGAGGCCTTGTGAAAATCAGAAGGGTTGGGTGGCGGGGGTGAATCGGAAGAGCTAGGAGAAGATTGGAGTCTTGTAGAGGAGATCGGAAGGGTCAGATGGAGATCAGAAGGGTCAGGGGGTCTCTGATCGCAGGAGGTTGGTGAAGCATACAAACAAATCACAGAAAGGCACTTACCCCTGGATTTCCCCTACCCCCTCCCCACTCCTCCCCACCAACCTCCCGCCTCTACATGCCAGGTTTCCCACAGTTTGAAAAACTCAGTTGGTCAGAGTTAAATTTAAATGGTGGTAAAATATTTATAACATAATATAATACCTGTCTCCTGGAAGCAAACTGATTGCCCACTGTCCCATCACCCGTGAAACTGGAAGTGGGCAAGCTGGAGGCAGGTTGAGATCAGCATTTATATTTTAAATACTGTAACATCCACCCAACACAACCCATCCATTTTAGGCATTAAAATTTCCCCTGTTTTATGGAGAGGAGAGCCGTCTCCATAGTCAGCTCGCCCAACCCAAACAACAAATCTGGGCTCGCAGAAGAAAGTAAGCCTAACCAATAACATACAGCTCCAACAGAGCACATCAAGGTAAATAGCAACATTCTCAACAATCACTGTGATGAAATCAATTACAGTTCACGACTACTTGCCAAAATCCTAGAGACTGTGATATGTCGGATAAGTTCATGCCAGAATTCCAAACTTATGTGAAAGAGAAAAACTGCAAAGTTTTGAAGTATATAGACAATCAAAGTACATTTACCTATACCCACGTGTAAGACATTTCCTACTAAATTAGTGTGTGGCTAAAGTGGTATCATGTAGCTGCACCAGTGGCTAATCAGTGACAGTATATCAGACTATATTGCTATACAGCAGATATTGTTGTTTAAAATGTCTTGATATTTTTCATTGGAAACTTTTGTAACTTTGAGAGACCAAGGGATTCCTGGGACAACTATGTCCAGTTGAAGGGACTCAACAAGATAGCAGGCTGTATGGCTTTATACTTACAATTCCCCATTTTTTTTAATGATTGTCAGTAAAACTAGTCACAGCCATGCTGTCTGTGAGCTACAAGCTCTCTCTTCAATGGAAAGGTTGCTAAGGACTAAAACGCTAATTAAAGCCATTATTACAGATTAGGTAATTTGATTTTTTTCTATTAATAGAATCAAAACAATGTAAAGCATGAGGAATAGATTTTATCTGAAGTAAACAGCACAGGAATCCAAAGTAAGTCACTATGTCAAAAAGGTTGTTTATTTAATAAACACAGCAGATTGGCAAATTCAGGAAGGAATGAACAATTTTTCAAGTTGAAAGAATGATGGCTCTTAATAAAAAAGAGTTGATGTTAAAAAAGTTGGGAGGACGATGAGGAGGATGATGAGGAAGCTGATGACCAGCCGCAGCATCCTGAAAGACATGAGGAGCCACATGGAGAGGGTAATGACGTAAGCACAAGGAAGACTCGGGAGATGTACACAGATTCAAATTACCTTTTCTCACATCATCTTTCCAACCAAACAAAAGTCCATCTTAGTTGGACTGTTTTACCATAGGTTGTATAAGTCAACTTTTTAAGCCTTGTACAGTCCAGTCACCTTTATAAAAAAAGGATATAGAGGGATGGAAGGAAAATTTGCAAGGATCGTACCAGGAACAGATGAATAGGCTGTGTCTCTTTTCTCTTGAAAGGAGAAGCCTGTGGGGTGACTGAATAAAGGTCTTTAAAATTACGAAAGGTTCTGACAGAGCAGACACAGAGGACAGAATTTTATGCTGATAGAATATTTTCAACCATTGGGACCATTTCTGGGTCCCAACTGTGCATGTCTCGCAGTGGGTGCGATCTTCCAGGAGGCAGCCTAATTAGCCGCCTCCATGTCCACTGTCATAGGAAGAAATAGGACTTAGGAGCAGGAGTAGGCCATTCTGCCCTTTGAGCCTGCTCTGCCATTCAACAAGATCATGGCTGATTTCCTTGTGACCTGAACTCCACTTTCCTGTCTGCCCCCCATAACCTCGACTCCCTTGTCTATGAAAAATATGTTGAACACTGCCTTGAATAAATTCAATGACTCAGCCTCCACTGTTGTTTGGGGAAGGAATTCCACATACTAAAGGCCTTTGAGAGTAAAAATTTCTCCTCATCTCCATCTTAAACAGTAGACCTCTTATTCTTAAACTGTGTTCCATGGTTCTGGTTTCTCCCACAAGTGGGAACATCCTCCCAGCACCTACTCTATCAAATCCCCTCAGGGTCTTATATGTTTCAGTAAGATCACCCTTCATTCTCCAAAACTCCAATGAGTATAGGCCCAACCTGTCCAACCTTCCTTCATAAGATAAGTCCTTCATCCCAGGAATTAGTCAAGTATTGTCCAATTAATGGTGGTGGGCAGGTTCCTGAGGCTGCAGGCCAAATCAGAGGGCCCACAGCTGTCGACGGCCAGCTGCCCCAAGGGAGAGGTGGGCACTGCTGAGGTGATAGGGGACCATGTGGATGCTTCAAAATGGAGGTTCGCTCAGAAGCATGGATGAGAAAAATCAAGAGGCAGGAAGTCAGTAGGGCCATCGGAGTGGAGGGGAAACCGCTCCAGAGGATTTGTTTTGGCTGCATGTGCAGCCTATAATTTCCACGGACACATCAGTGGGTCATGAAGCCTTCTGCTCCCATGGTACCCCTGGCCTGCCATTTGAAAGCTGCCTTCAGAGAGCTCCACGCTCAGCAGGAGTCCGCTCTGAAGATGTGAAGATCACAGTGGAGTCCTCCACATCTCCCCAAGCACCCCACTCCCCCCCAGCCTCTGATTTTGCTCCTGGTCTTGCCTTCAATCACTTCTGTGGGACCAGGAAGATTCCTCCCTCCTCAAACCTCCCACTAGAAGGAGTTTCTGCTTGTGAGGAAGAGCAAAACTAGACGTTGTCAATGTATGATAGTCACCAAAAAATCAAATAGGGAACTGAGAAGAAACATCTTTACTCAAGAGAGTAGTGAGAATGTGGAATGCACTACCACAGGGAGTTGCTGAAGAAAATAGTATAGATGCATTTAAGGGAAGCTAGTCAAGCATATGAGGGAGAAGAGAATATTGGGGTATGCTGACAGAGATAGATGAGGAAGGATAGGAGGAGGTTTCAGAGAAGCATAAATGTTGACACAGATTGGTTGGACAAATGGGTTGATTCAGTGCTAAATGTTCTAAGTAATTGCTTTATTCAAGTAGCAGCCAAAAGCCTCCGCAATTACACTCCTGCAAGCCCATCGGGTGCATAAAACTTCTCTTTCTCCCCTCAATTTCATATGCAAGGCCCCAACAGGGGTCAGACCAGCTTCTGGGCCAAAGCAATGAACTGTCCCACCAGATTAGGTTACGCCTTAGACATAAAGTGAACTTTTAGGGTGCTTCAGCTGTCTAACATCAGGGCAAGATATTTGGTTGGGCTGTGGGGTGGGGTGGGGTGGAAGTGGAAGAAAAGGAAAAGAAAGCAGGGCTATAAGAAAATGAAATAGGAGATATTGACTACACAGGAGTACTAATAAAGCAGGAGCCTCATGAAAGGGTTCTGATGAAATAAACCATGGGCAAAGGTCGAAGAAGAGATTACAGGGATGAAATCATCCCCTAATATATCTGTTATTTTACTTATATTTAATATATACTATTTTTATTTGCCAGTTTTATTTAGTTGGAGATCAGTTTTCATCATGTAGCAGCTGTCATTGTGTTTCATGTAGTTAATGTGAAATGAAGTTTACATGAACTGCGAAGACTGTGGTGTAATTACTGCAGGTTTATTAAGAAGCAATCTGCAGTTGATTATGAAAAAAAATTATATCCAGCATACATTACATAAGTAATTTATAGGTAAACAAGGGACCATTCCCACATTAATCTTAACATTCAATAGTCTCATAAGCCATTCGCAATGAAAAATAGGATTCCATCAGTCCAGTGTTTCCAGGGAGTTGACTGTGAACTAGCTCAGTTCTAAATCATATGGCCTATCTAAGAAATATCCTTTCTTGCTGACTGATTATTATGATCCACACTCGGCATGATTGCTCTCTGCCGCCAACTATCCTGTAGAAATTTCAGCAAGGTTACTAATTATGTGGTCATGAAACGTGTCATTTAACACAAAGTGCTCATTTTGGTTTTTGACACCCCATTAATTTTTCTAAAAGCAATACAGTTACATTATGTCAGTCTGTTACATTATTTTACACATTATAAATCTGTACTGATTATTTGTTTCACAAATAATGTACATGTCAATTACACAATGGAGTATTCTACAGTAGAATATTGAGCTGTAATTTTTAAATGAAAGCTTCAGATTTTGTTAAAATTCAGAAGTGCTTCATTTTCCTACACAGTACACTGGTTTCATGGAAAACATGTGTGCAACATTATGACTTCTCTTTTTTTTAATAGTTTTTTAACGATTAATTTATATTTCTCACAAATCTTTCAATTTATGATCAAGTATAGAAATGAGTGTGCACTTCAGTTAATTGAAAATTAGCCACTGCAATTATACAAAATTGACTTTTAAGGCCTATAAAGTTTAAAAAAACAAAATCCTTTGATCAAGTATGCTTTTGGATGAAACTCATATTCATTGGGATTACTGCGCAATTTTACAGGTTCATGCTTCTGACCAAGAGACTTGCCTACCAGGAGTGCTCATAACAAATTCAGATGCACACCGCCCACCAATTTTCTGTCATTATTTTTGATAAAATGAGCCCTTTTATGGAAATCCTGCTGGATCAATGACAAGACAGGCTTTGCACCTGCCCATCTTGATGAAAGCTGACTCACATCAGACTCATTTCCATGCTGGCAGCTGGTTCCTAGCAGTACTGGCACCGCTGTGTCTTCCGTTGCAGGCTCCTGAATCACCTTGAGTATTCAACATCCACTCTCACCGCTGGCAAAAGCTCTTCAGAGTTGTGACGGGTGCTGGAAATTCAAAATTGGTAACAGCAGGGCAAAAAATGCTGTTACATTATTATATTGTCTGATCTATTACTGTTCTTGCATTCATTCTTTCATGTGTGCTCTGCCCAATGGTAGGTTCTTGACTTACTCTCTGCTGATCCTTCATCCTGAGTTGTTTTCTTAGCAGTTTATGTCAGTGGTGGCAGGTCCCAAGTCTACCTCAGCTGGACCAGGTATCAAACCAAAGCTGTTGGTGTTATTCTGAACAACATGCTAGCCAACTGAGCTTTCCAGCCACCCTCTATACTGTCACAGGGACAATTAGTGATATTTTCTGCTTTTCAATAGTATTGACACAATTACAAAGTGCTGAAATTGACAACATGTATCAGGGTGGAATTGGCAGAGAGACAAGCAAATAAAAAGTAAGTCAGGGCATAACATGAATTCATCCAGCTTGTATTTAGGCTTATCTGAATTTGTTATACATCGTGGTCAATAGATTATATAATTTCATATAATTATCCTCTGTTTGTGGTTACCACTTCTGTACCATAGACATTTAGCCCAGCCAGGGACTAATTAGGGATTCTCTCTGACAATTCCACTCGTACAGCAAAGCCAATCGTCAATAATTACTTCCATCATTTGCAATTCCTGATTAATGTAATAGCAGATGATCTTGAGTTTGTGAAACCACTGATCAAAGATGTCAGACTATCACTCAATGAGTTTGTGTAACTGCATTTGTACATGAACTTTGACCCAGGTATGCTCAAACAGAGGATTTGAAAAATTACCCTACAAAAGAAAAATTGACCAATAAGAAATGTCAGCGTATTAAAATAATGCATCAGAGGAAGCAATTCATTAAATAATTGAAAACATTCATCACATCAGCTTTCATATACATTTGTCAGACATTTTATCTGCATATGTACAGTTTTACCTGATTTACAGGGGTATGCTAGCATGGTGGACTAGTAACCCAGAGGCCTGGATTAATGGTTTGGAGACAGGCCAGGATTGTTCCCTTGTCGGGGGCGGCTTGGTGGGGGCAGGCAGGAGCGGTCAGGAAGCTGATTGCCATTTAAGGCCCGCTCAGCGTGAAACCCATGCAGCACCACTGCCTGGGTCTGGGGGGACCAGGGAGCAGGAGGTGAGAACGCAAGTTGGCAAATACGCACAGATGCGCGCTGGAAAAGCTCCCTGAGGCACAGGGCTGCCTCAAGGAGGTGCAGAGTTTTGACAATTAAAAATAAAAATTTTTGAATGTTAAAAAACATGCCCCTTCATGAGGTTAGAAATTAGGATAACATTATTAACATTTTTTAATGCTGGATTGAAACCTCATCCCACCCGTGGATGAAGTTCGGAAAAAAATGCAAAGACCACTTGGCCTCTCAGCTGCCTGTCAACCATAAGGTTGGACGAGCAGTGAAAAATTTAAATCAATTACATTGTTAATGGCCTTCATTGGCTTTTTAATTGAGGGCAGGTGCACTGCCGATTCCTGTGTGTGACCGCCAACTGAAATATCGCACGAGTGCGTGATGACGTCGGGACATTCACCCAATGTCATCATGTGTCATTTTACGCTCGAGTGGGTCAGGCGCGCGCCTGCCCAGCGAAAAATCCTGCCCATAGGCTGGGATTTTCCAAGTAGGCCTGAGGTCATGCCAGGACTGGGAGTGGATGCTGCTGCCGCGCATAAGTCAATCGATAGAGAGCAATCTCATGCTGGCAGGCCAGTTAACTATTGGCAGGCAGGGGGGCAGTGGTGGGGAGGAATCCAGTTCCAAAATGCACGTGTGACACTGCTGGAGGTGTTGGCGCCATATTTAAAGGACAGCCAGCATTCACTGAACGTAGCTGCTGCCCTGTTAATAGCTACTGCCCTGTTGGAAGCCATGAAACTCAGTATCCTGTCAGGGGGAGAAAGCCCTAATGCTGACTGAAGTAGGCATTCTGAATGGTTCGGCAGAATGCAGCCCCAGAGTTCACTTACTCGGGAAGAACAGGAGCTCCTCTTCCCGAGGGAAGGGAGGAAGAGACCTTCACACTGAACCAAGCTAGCCTGGGCAAAAATTGCAGAGGAGGTCAGCAGCCATGGGGTTGTCTGATAACCTGGTTACAGTGCCACAGAGGGGTGAATGACATTATTCTTTCCACCAAGGTGAGTCTTCTACACCTTGCTTCTCTTTGGGGTTTGTATGTGGCAACATGTAAGAGTAAAGTTGGTGGAGAGGGAATGCCCACCCAGTTGGTGGCAATGGGGTCTGGCTGCAGCAAATCTTTGTAAGACGAAAGGCTGCATCTTGGTCATTGGATGCTTGTCTATCAGTGTTAACTATGGCAAGGTCTCCCCAGAGTAGCATCATACAGAAGGCGTTCAAGTGCCCCCATCATGCACAGCAAGGCTGCCACCTGCTTAGATACTTTTGTTGTCGGGCAACTAACATTTTTCCTAAAGGAATAAAACAGAGAGCCCACAATGCCAAAGGGGGCCGGATTGGCGGCGGGGTGCCCATTCCTGCCATCCTAACACCTATGGAAGAGCGCCTTTGGATTGGCAGGGTGAGACTGGGAAATGTTAATATTCAGAAGGACCTAGGTGTTTTTGTTCACGAATCACAGAAAGTTCACATGTAAACACAGCAAGCAATCAGGAAAGCAAATGATATTTTTGCCTCTATTAAATGGGATTGGTATATAAAAGTAAAGAAGTCTTACTGCAATTGTATTGGTGCGACAACATCTGGCGTACTGTATGCAGTTTTGGTCTCCTTACCCAAGAAAGGATATACTTGCCTTAGAAGGAATACATTGAAAGTTCACTAGACCTGATTCCTGGGATGATGGGATTGTCCTATGAAAAGAGATGCAGTAGGCTAGGTCTATATTCCCAAGAGTTTAGAAGAATGAGAGATTATCTAATTGAAACTTATGACATTCTTAAGGGGCTTGACAGGTGGATGCTGGGAGGATATTTCTCTCGGCTGGGGAATCTGGAACTAGGGATGACAGTGTCAGAGTAAGGGTTGGCCATTTGAGACTGAGGTGAGGAGAAATTTCTTTATTCAAAGGGTTGTGAATATTTGGAATTCTCTACCCTTAAAAGCTTTAGATGCTAAATTGTTGAGTATTTTCAAGTCAAAGATTGACTTTAAGTACTAAGGGAATCAAGGGATATCGGGTTAGTGCGGGAAGGTGTAGCTGAGCTAGAAGATCAGCCATGCTTTTATTGCAGGCTCAAGTGTGTCCTGTTCATATGTTCACTTATATTGGATTCATAATTCTGAAATATTTGGAATTTTTAAATGAAAACCGATGAAATGGTGAATTTTAAACAATTTTTAAACTTCATAATCAATAGGATTTCAGTATTAAAAATTAAAAAGTGACATTTTGATTTTAACAAAGCAATAAGACTGCCAACTGCCCAAAAGTTACTTTAATAGTCACACTCACACATCTAACAAAAAGGTTTAAAGAGACACTGTACATTATCTGACTTTACAGGGACTCTGGGTCCAAAAATCTGCAGGCAGTTCTGATGGGGCTCTTCTGCACTGATTCTACTGGAGGGTTTAGGGTCAGGGGGATACAGCATCTCATTTGTATGGGGACAGTAGGTACGTTTAACACTACAAGTCCAACTCAGACACCTGCCAGTGCCACATTATTTGAAACTGCAGCACTATATCCTGGTAACTACTTGCTGGACAACTCTGTCAGTTCCTATTTGGCAATATGCTTATGGGGGTGAAGCCCAGAAAATGGCGTAAATTTTGTCTTCACCACTTGGGCGATAATCTGGCAGAGTTACAGAATGTGTCTGATTTTAATTCCATTCATTTCAGTTCAATGAATATATTCTATAAAGGGCTGGCTCCAAATTACCATCCAGGCACTGAAGATAAAAATCTACCCCTAGAGTTAGTGAGATTATTATACATTGATAAAAAAGTAAAAGATTGCCTAGAAATCTGTACAATCTATCAAACATCAGTCAAAGCCAAACAGATAAATGTGTATAATATAGCTATTAAAGCAACAAAGTCACCATTTGATCAGTTTAAACATTATCTGCTATATTTTCCTTGACTGTATACTCAAGGTGTTTTTTTCACTAAGGTTGATGAGCGGAGGAAAAGAATTCTTCTTTGAAGTTCCAAAAGTGTTTACTTGCATATACTATTTCCTCCCTGAAATCTAAAATGAAAGGGCTAAATTATACTGTGTGACACTGTTGAATGGGTGATAGTGAATTGGCAAACTGTTTTGCATCTCTCCTAAATTTTTATTTCCATTGAAGTTAATCAACCATTTTATACTATTCCATAATGTCAAAATCTACCCCATTGTCCTGTCTGCTACTCACTGGGGGTAATTGTCACCCCCAATGGTTAACATCTGAACCAAGAACTCGGCTCACCTTGAACCCACCCGTTTCTGGTTTTAGCAAAGATGGAACACCAAGCTGTTCTCAGGAAATCAGGCAATGTGACCTTTTAAGGAAGCTGCGTGACTCCATTTTAACAGGATTTCTATTTTAACACACGTTGGCTATGTTTCCCAGACTTTGGGAACCCCAAAAGCTAAAAAGAGGTTAAAAAATCTGGATCCATTAATTCAGTGGTGCTTGAAGGGCCAGGAATGTTCCCTTCAGGCCCAACAAGATAATCTGTGAAACCCTCTCCCCACACCTTCACTCCCCAACACCACACCAATCACTGATCACCCTCGATCACCAAGACCCCCTCATCGACTCTCCCTGATCTCTCTCAACTTGCTGCGATCTTCTTGACCCTCCCAACAATGTTCTACCACCCACCCATTCTCCATCCCACATTCTATTTCCCCAACTAATCTGCCCCTGGGCTGTTGCCTTTCCTGAAGCATTTCTGTCAATAAGGCTGACCTCTGGGCGGGGAATCTGCTCAAAATAAACGCATGTGGCAGCACAACACCATCTTCCATGTAGGATCTGATGGCCTACATCCCAAGGTCTTAAAGGGGATGGCAGCGGAGATAGTGGATGCATTGGCCATAATACTCCAAAATTTTCTGGATTCTGGAAAGGTTCCAGTGGATTGGAAAAATGCTAATATAACGCCCTTATTTAAAAAGGGGGGGAGGCAGAAAGTAGGAAACTATAGACCAGTTAGTTTAAGATCTGTCGTTGGGAAATTGTTGGAATCCATTATTAAGGAAGCAGTAATGGGGCATTTGGAAAGTCAAAATGCAATCCATCAGAGTCAACATGGTTTTATGAAGAGTAAATCGTGTTTGACTAATTTGCTAGAGTTCTTTGAAGATGTGACAAGCAAAGGGGATAATGGGGATCCTGTAGATGTAGTATATCTGGACTTCCAGAAGGCCTTTGATTAATACACAAGATAAGATCACTACGGAGTTAGGGGTAATATATTAGCTTGATAGAGGATTGGCTAATCAACAGAAAGCAGATAGTCGGGATAAATGTGTCTTTTTCTGGATGGCAAGCTGTAACTAATGGGGTGCCACAGGGTTTGGTCCTTGGGCCCCAACTATTTACCATCTATATTAATGACTTGGATTCAGGGATAGAAGGTACTATAGCTAAATTTGCAGATGACACCAAAATAGGTGGTAAAGTAAGTTGCAATGAAGAAATAAGAAATTTACAAATGGATATGGACAGGTTAGGTGAATGGGCCAAAATTTGGCAGAAGGAGTTTAACGCGGATAAGTGAGAGGTTATCCATTTTGTTCGGAAGAATAAAAAGGCGACTTATTATTTAAATGGAGAGAAACTTCAGAATGTTTCAGTGCGGAGGGAGCTGGGTGTCTGCGTGTATGAATCCCTGAAAGATGCAGGTACAGCAGGTAATAAGGAAGGCAAATGCAATATTAGCATTTATTGCTAAAGGAATAGAGTATAAAAATAGGGAAGTGTTGTTGCAACTGTACAAGGCATTGGCGAGATTGCACCTGGAGTACCGTGCACAGTTTTGGCCTCCTTACTTGAGGAAGGATGTAGTTGCATTGGAGGCGGTTCAGAGGAGGTTTACTAGATTGATCCCAGCGATGCAGGGCTTGTCTTATAAGGAGAGATTGAGCGGTTTGGGCCTATACTCGCTAGAGTTTAGAAGGATGAGAGGAGATCTAATTGAGGTATATAAGATGCTAAAGGGGATAGACAGAGTGGATGTGGAGCAGATGTTTCCCCTTCTAGGGCATTCTAGAACAAGAGGCCATAGTTTTAGACTAAGGGGTGATAGATTTAAATCAGAGATTAGGAGGAATTACTTTTCTCAAAGGGTTGTGAATATGTGGAATTCACGACCTCAGAGTGCAGTGGATGCCGGGACGCTGAATAAATTTGAGGAGATAGACAGGTTTTTAATTAGTAATGGGTTGAAAGGTTATGGGGAGAGGGCGGGAAATTGGAGTGGAGGCCGAAATGAGATCAGCCATGATCGTAATGAATGGCAGGGCAGGCTTGAGGGGCTGAATTGCCTATTCCTGCTCCTAGTTCTTATGTTATGTTCTTATGTTTTTAAGGGCAATTAGATGTGGACAATAAATGCTGGCCTAGCCTGTGACGCATCCTAAGAATGAATAAAAAACAAAAATTCAGGGAAGCTTGGCCTTCCAGGTTTCCCGATCATAAACCATACCCCCGACCCCCACTCCAAAACCCCGCTCTAATAAATAGCCAGGCTTCCCCAAACCCCCAAAATAAGAAACCTGTTGGGGTTGGATTCTTTTCTGTTGCGTGGAGCTCTGGTGGAGTGGAGTGCTTTCTCTAAATCCACCCCAATCCTAGCCCAATTCCCTGTATCAGTGAGTCATTCCCTATGCACTATAAGCTCTTGATAGGATTCCCACCAAGTGGGAGCTCTGCAGAGAGGAAACCCCAGCAATGCATATCGTTGCAGCACCAGAAGGGGAGATAGCATTGTTTCAAAGGGAGGAAGAGGCCCTAAGACTGCATCAAACCTCCCAAGTTGGCAGCTGAGAGTGAGGCCTCCAGCTGGTAAATTCTGAATCCGAGTTGGAGGGACAGATTCCATTAGGTTCTTCTTCCTGACCTTAAGACTGTTATTGCTGCTTTTACATGGCCTGAGGAAATGGCAGTAAATGGGGCAGATGCTGAGAAAATCTGCTAGTGACCTGGACCTTGAACGCACACCATCATTTGTATACAGTGATGAAATGAAAAGTGTGCCATCCCAAGAGGGTGGTGATGCCGTAATAGGTAACTAAGATTTTGCAGGTCCTTATCTCCATTATTCTTTCCTCTCTGCTACAATTACAGGCTTTCAAAGCTGAAAATTTGTGTTATCCGACACATTAAGCATGTGTTAAAATAAAAATCTTTTCTCCAACTCTTTTCAAGCGTGGTAAGATGTCACCCTGAGACTTGCCCTTCACTTTAGATTTCCATTAAGAATGCTAAAACATCTTAGATTCATGATCGCTTCATCACTCCTGAGACACTAAAAACCTGCTGTCAACAAATATTTATTAAAATAGAATGAATGGGGTAAAATCAGTCTTTGAAATTGTAACATTAAAATAAATTGTTTGGTAAACAAACATTTAATTATACATTTATTATGGAGCTGCAATGCAGAAGGTTTGTGTTAAAAGTACAGTACATCATACTATATGGGCTGAATCTGACCAATTCAAGTAACATTTCATGTCCTTTTTACCTGTAAGATTGATCACACATAAGCATCACAGCAATCTCTCAAAGTATTTCTGTGGCTGACGGAGACAGAACAGGAACCTATGGGCCAGAAATTTCCCTCTGTTGGAGTGGGGGGGGGGGTTGTGCGGGGTGGGTGCGAACCCAATCGGGGACGCGCTGCCGTTTTACATGGGTGGGCCAATTAAGGCCGGGCCAGCGTGATACTCGCCTGGAAACGCTGAACGCTACGGGTGGGGGGGGGGGGGGGAGATGATTCTCTGAGAGATTCCCTGTGCCCTTTCATGCATGTGCGCAAAAGAGTGTAGAGATCTCCCCAAGGCACGGAGGTGCCTCAGGGAGATTTGTTTCGGTGCTAAAGTTTTAAATAAAGGTTTTTAACACTTTTAAAACATTTCCCCTCAAGTGACACTATCAAATGAGTTGGGACATGTCAAAGAATAAATGTATACATTTTTATTAGATTTTAAAAGACTTCATGAAACCTCATCCCACCTGTGGATGAGGCTTCATGAGAAACACGAAGGCTGCGTGGGCTCTTCGCCTGCCCGCCAACCTGAAGGTTGCTCATTAAATTGAATTAATTAGGTTTTAAATGTCCTTATTAGGTCTTTGACAGTTTGGTGGGCATGCAGCTGACTTGGTTGTGCACCTACTGAATTGAAAATCTAAAGGGACGCCCGCCTGATGTCACCGTGCATCATTTTATTTGTCAGTGAGTGGGTTCCACCCCCATTTGCCAACAGGAAAATTCTTCCCATGGAGGAGACACCACCAGTAACATCTGATCATTTGGTCAAGGTACCTGAGAAATTGCTGTACTTATGTTGAAGCCTCAATGTGGAGATAAAAACAGTGTTTGTGTCCCAAGCTGTTGAAAGAAGCCAGGGAGGAAATAGTGAATGCTCTGAGGATCATTTTCTAATCCTCACTAGATACAGGTGAGGTCCCAGGGAATTGGAACTCTGCGAATGCTGTACCAATATTTAAGAAGGGTATGAGGAATAGGCCAGAAAATTATAGGCCTGTCAGTTTGACTTTGGTGGTGGGTAAATTATTGGAAGCAATTCTGAGAGACAGGATAAACTGTCACTTAGAAAGGCATGGATTGTTCAGGGATAATCAGCATGGTTTTGTTAAGGGAAGATGGCATCTTACTAACTTAATATAATTTTTTGAGGAAATACCAAGGAGGGTTGATGAGGATAGTGCAGTGGATGTTGTCTACATGGATTTTAGTAAGGCATTTGATAAGCCCCACATCACAGACAGGTCAGGAAAGTGGGTCCAAAATTGGCTCAGTGACAGGAAACAAAAAGTAATGGTCGATGGATGCTTTTGCAAATGGAAAATAGTTTCCAGTGATATTCGACAGGACTCAGTGTTGGAGCCCTTACTGTTTGTTGTATATATTAATGATTTAAACTTACATTTGGGAGACATGATTTGGAAATTTGCAGATGACACAAAAATTGGCTGTGTAGTTGATATGGAAGAGGATAGCTGTTGACTCCAGAATTATATCAATGGTTTGGTTGAGTGGGCGGAGAAATGGCAAATGGAGTTCAATCCAGAAAAGTGTGAGGCAATACATTTGGGGAGAGCAAAGCAGGGGAATCCTCAATATATGGGAAGTTATTGAGAGGGGTTGAGGAAGTGAGAGATCTTGGAGTGCATGTCCACATGTCCTTGAAGGTGGCAGGACAGCTGGACAAGGTGGTCAAGAAAGCATATGGAATGCTTTCCTTTATTGGACGGGTTATTGAATACAAAAGCAGGGATGTAATGATGGAACTCTATAAAACGCTGGTTAGGCCACAGCTGGAATTTTGTCTACAGTTCTTGTCACATTACAGGAAGGACATAATTGCTCTGGAGACAGTGCAGAGGAAATTTACAAGAATGTTGCCAGGGCTCGAAAACTGCAGCTATGAGGAGAGATTGGATAGGCTAAGGTTGTTTTGCTTAGAACAGAGGAGGCTAAGGGGTGACCTAATTGAAGTGGACAAAATTATGAGGGGCCTAGGGTTGACAGGAAAGACTTGTTTACCCTAGCTGAGGGGTCAATTACCAGGGGCATAGATTTTAGGTGATTGGTAGAAGGATTAGAGGGCACATGTGGAAAATCTTTTTTACCCAGAGAGTGGTGGGCATCTGGAATTGGCTGCCTAAGTTGGAGGTTGAGTGTTTAAAAGATACCTGGATCTGCATCTGCAAGGCTATGGACCAGATGCTGGAAAGTGTGATTAAAATGAGTGGCTAGTTTCTTTCTCTCTTTTTGGCTGGCGCAGATGCGATGGGCTGAATAGCCTCTTTCTGCACCATAACCTTTCTATGGTTCTACGGTTCTATAGTTAGCACTGGAGTTTGTTGAATTGTCAGTGAACGTAACAATATTAAATCATGTGAAAGTATTCACTCAGCCATAATATTTCATGTGGAGATCAAACCCACGTTACGTCAAATGTTTCTGTCACCCATTCCACTTATCATATCATAGGAAAGGAACTAATCCAAGGTTAATGAGTCACAGCTTGTCTGATCATCTGTTAAACAGCTTATATCACGACGAGGATAAAATATCAGAATTGTCAATTATCTGTAATGCTTCAACATTAAGATCAAACATTGATTGTAATAAACATCTTCAAGACTGCCTTCACTTGCTTCTCTTTGTTTAATCCTATGATTTAAGCAGGCTTTTAACAGCACTTTAGCAACAAAAAAGTCATCCTGCTGAAATTCTCTTAAAAGGTCTAACTTGAACGCTAAGATGTCATTCTCTTAAAATACCGACTGACTTGGTGTGCAGTTTTGAACACTATTTTCTATACTTATGATTCTTTTAAGTTGTGTTTTTTTTTTATCTTTAAACATCAGGCCCAATAACTTGGTTTTCAGTTACTTTTAGCTGCAGCCACCTTGGACTAAAGAGATAGAAATTAATTTTTCCACTGCTAGAGCTTTTGCTGCTAATGCGCTACAAATAACACAAATAATTAGCAACCAACAGCACAACTCAGAAGTGGTTTGAACTTTTTGCTAAATAATAATTTAAATCCGTACACCATTCGGATTGAAACAATAATCTTTTGCTGCCAATGTGGAGGCTATAAAACATCCATTAACAGCTTTAATAATTGCCATAAAAGAGGCTGTGCCCATTTCGACAGCTGTGGAGAACAAAATAAATTATAGGGCTAATTTTTTTGAATTTGTGCTCCCAGCACAGATCCTCGTTTATCTGTAGTACATATTGGGACTTGCCACAGTTTTATAGGTGGAAAGGATAGACATGTGTTGACTCTCGTAGAAAGCAGGATGGTTAGTCTCTTGCAAGCAATGAAGAGACAACATGATCAGTGCTCTCCCAAAGGAACATAGTCTTCGATAGGTAGAAAACAGCTGGCAGCTATTTAGTGAGGAATCAAAGTTTTGCTACAAATTGTACAGCAACATTATTGCTCTCATGGCAATTCAATTGTGACAGCTGGAGCTCAACTGAATGAGTGGCTAGTTTCTTTCTCGTGGGGTGAGTGCCTTTGTAGGGCCTTGTAGCATTTGAATGCATGGGAAGACTGATAAATGGCTCACCATTGTCAAATTCCCTTGGGATTCTCCAGGATAAAATATTATGCCTGGTCGCTTTAAGCGACAAAAGCAGAGCAATGCTCATGGTGGAATGCCATTCTATCGAAGATGCCATTGAATGGCCCAACTCAGTAACCATGTCCCAGGGTAACCATAGGCATTACGTGCAATGTTCTTCAGTCATACCCAGGCAGTTGGTGCTGAGGAGGTGAAGCCTGATGCTAGCGTCAACGCTGCTTATCCTGTACAGTGTTTGCTGCATGCTACTTTTACTCTGGTTCAAAGTAAAGGTAAGCAATAACTGGAGTATTTAATTGAAATTCACTGGAGGGCATTACTGATGGAACTAATAATGCAACAAAAATGTCTTAAAAAGCTTGAAACTAGACAAAAAAAAATGAAGAAATTTAATCTTAAAGTTCGACAGAGATTCTCCTGCTGTAACTTCTGTGCGGAAGTGGTGGAATGCCCACAGAAACATATAAATGATTGAGGTTCCATCAGTCTCCCACTTTTCTCCATGTGTGCCACTCTGTCTCATTCCACTCTCTAACATCCTCCCCATTTCCTTTAATATTCTGTTTTTTCAAAAAATACTGAATTCCCTTTTAAATAACCTGATGAACCCTGCTTCAATATTAGAATTACAATAAAGACACTAGAGCCAAAATTCCTCAGGGCTTCTACTCATTTTCCATCACCAGTTATGGTAAGGGGCAGTGGAACCATTCCTAAAACAGTGGAAACATGGTTGCACCCCAACTTCTTAAATTTTCTTAATAACTATGACCCTCCCCCCTTCATCCTTGATAACATCAATGACTTTTCCAATTGCTTCTATATACACATCTCACAATGTGGTGACCAAAACTCTGCACAATTATTACACCATGGTTTGTGGCTGGGGTTATGGCGCTATAGATGAACAACCAAATTCTGAAAATAAAGAATAGAAAATCCGACTATAAACTAAAACTGATGATATAAAGGAGAGTAATGAAAAATAGTGTAATCCATAAATAGAAACAAAGAGAGATGAGGCTAGCTAAAAAAATCTAGATAATATAAACTAAAATAGTAAATATTTTTAGAAATATAGAAAATAGAATTATTGAGGAAGAGTGGGAGCATTCAAAATGAGCATGGTGAGGTTATGGTGAATCAGAAGGTGCAAATGTTTCACAGTAGAGCCTAGCTTCCAATCGTCTTGCAACACCCTTGCCATTAGACTAAAGCCCTGCTCTGCCGAGAATGTGTGGTAGTTGGCATGCAATGGCCAACCCACATCAAAAAAAAATCAGGCACAGGCATCTTCCACTTGTCAAAACGAAGTTGGAACCTGGAATGTCAGGACCTTCATGGACAACCCCAAATGAGACAGACCTGAGCATCCCACCGCCATCACAGCTCGGAAACTCAGGCACCTCAACATGGATATTCCCACTCTAAGTGAGACATGACATTCAGGTGAAGGTCAGGTGAAGAACAAGGCATCTTTTTCTGGAAGGGCATTCACGGCACGAGCTTTGCCATCATGTATGAGCTTGGTGCCTCAGTAAATCCCCACATGGGATAAGCAAGTGACTCATGACTACCCTGCTCACACTAACCAGGAATCAGCATGCCACTGTCATCAGTGCATTCGCACCTACACTTGAGGCAACAAATGAGACCAAAGAGGGATTCTACACTGGCATTGACCAAACCCTAGACCGAGACTCAGCAGGCAACAAACTGATCTTTCACGGAGATTTCAACATCAGAGTCTGGAAGGATGTGTATCTCTGCAAGGGTATGATTGGCAAGGAAGGAGTAGGGGAAGCAAATTCCAAAGGAGTCCTCCTCCTCATGAACTGTCTAAAACATGACCTTGTCATAACCAACACCCTGTTCCACCTGTGTGAAAAGCACAAGATTTCATGGTAACAGCCACAGTCCAAACACTGACACTTGTTCGACTATGTCATTGTTCAAGCAAGGGACTGCAGAGATGTCCACATCACCCTGGCCATGACAGGTACTGACGACAGACCGATTGCCGCCTTATCTAATCTACCCTCTTCATCAGCCTAACCCCCAAAAAGCAGAGGCAACAGAAGCAATGCTGCAAGAAAATTAACATTGAAGGCCTCAAAGATCCCACCAAGGAACCCAGTCAGCACCTCACTGCCAACCTCTCAATCTTCAGTCACCAGGACCTACAGTGTGCCCAGAGTGCCTGGTAGACCCTAAAGTCTACCATAACATGCACTTGTGAAGAGGTCCTTGGCCTGCTGATCAGGAAACATTATAACTGTTTCAATGAAAATGACCAAGAGACACAGGATCTAATTCGCAATTGCAAAGCTTTCATCGACTGGAAGCTTCATCTCAGCTCAAGGTGGCTGAAGGCAGCAATACAGCTTAAAACCCACAACGAAAAGAACAAATAGTGGGTAGCAACAACACGGGAGATCCAATAACTCGTGACAGCCACAACATGTGAAGTTTCTTCAACGCCGTGCAGATAATCTATGGCCCAAGCACTCAAGGGCCCACCCCGCTGAGAGTCAAGCATGGAGGGGAGCTCATCAATGTTTGCCGGAGAGAACATTTCAAAGAACTCCTAAACCAAGGCTCTGGCCTAGAATTTCGCAGTTGTGGTGACTCTATGGTGTATCCCGAATGGCAGTCAGATCCAGAAGTGCCGCCCCTATATCCAGCAGAAACAATTTGCACCTGGCGGGTGGGGTGGCGGTCAGGGAAATAGGGGCAGGACATCATTCCCATCTGGGAAACCTGAACTCAGCTGGACCAATTAAACTCGATGCTGAATTCAAACAGGCCCCATTTTTGCTGCAGCAAGGACTTTATATTGTGGTGTGAGAGTTACGAATCTTAGAGAATTTGTAAATGCTCATGAAGAGAGGATAAGGTCTGTAGGACTGTCAAGTTACTCAAGTGGCTAGACCTTTAAAAATTGAAAAAAACTGTCTGCCTGTGTAGCAGTTTCAATAGATGTATGTTGACATATCCCGAAATGCTATCATTATAGCAGTATTAATGCTTGGCTGCTTTCCACGACCGATTACCACAGTGGGGGGCTGTAAGTTCATTGTTTGAGTGACAGCTCAAAAAGGTTATTCAAAGAATAGCTGTCTTTGATGTGGTGTCATGAATACAAATGTTTGTTCTTTTATATGGGTTTAAGTAGTTGAAGGGATTGAAGTGTACTGAATGGGCTTCCATGAATGAGTGTGTTTTTCTTCTATATACTGAAGTCTATAATAGGTAGTTGGGGCTGGATTTTACATGTCCCTGCCGGGTGTGTTTTCAACGGGAGGGCACATAAAATAGTGCGGGTGCCCAGCCCACCACATTCCCACCCACCAAACCGAGCCAGTGCAGACTTTGCTGAGTGATGAGTGTATGCTGATAGAATTAGCATGCTTCAGGACCTCTGAGTTGATGATCTTGTCTTGCGAAGGGATGTCGAGTATACGTCTGAGGCAGTGAACATAAAATAGTGCAGTAACCAGCCTAAACTTTGGCCTGTTTAATTGTGATCCAGGAAATTCAAGCTGTTTCTGCCACCTTTAATTTAATTCAATACTTTCCCCAGTTTAAGCCAGAATTAATGAAAGTAAAAATTAAAATCAGAATGGGTACAACTGCAATTACACCAATGTATTTCATTGCCTTTAATGTGCGTACTTCAGATGTACTTCCTCCTGTTATATTTTTTGCACAAAACTCCAACGAACATTTGTGTTTACATGTGATAACATGCTCATGTTCTTGATATAAAACTGCAGTCGAGTGTGAGGAGCAGAAGCACTCAGCTCTTAAAATCCCAAACCACCAGCCCCCCCACCCCACCCCCACGGCAAATTCAATGCTCAAATAATATCCGCTTTGCTTTATGAGAAAGAAACAGGAAGGGAACAACAAAACCAGCACCTGCATTGGGAATGCTCCTGGTGACACTAATGCTCCTGTCTCCTGGGGTGACAAACTGTGATCATATATGCCAAAGTCTTTGGTTGCTTTGAGTGTATGTAGCGCTGCAGAATGGCATTTGAAGCATGCACACTTCTTGGGCAAATCTCACTGAATGCCATATTGGTGAGAGTGCTAGCATGTGAAAAGTAAACGGCGCTACAACATAGCCGATGTTAATCGCTGAACAAGCCAAATCCTAGAGGGAAACTTGTTTTACTGATCATAACCTTTTTCTTTGTATTTTGAAAACAAGGCCTAAATCTTCTGGTCGGCGTGCTGGGGTGGGTCCCACTTACTGACGTGTAAAATGACACGCGGTGACGTTGGCTGTGCGTCCTGATGTCACCGTGTGTCATTCCAATCTTGAGTCAGCTGCTCGCCCACCGAACTATTAAGGCCATTAATTAACTAATTAAACTGATTCTCAGGGCTGCCCATCAAATCTTAAGGTTGGCGGGCAGATGAAGAGCCCAGGCAGCCTTCGCATTTTTCATGGAACCTCATCCATGGGTGGGATGAGGTTTCATGAAGGTTTTATAACTTTAATAAAAATTTTTAATAAAATTCATAGACATGTCCCAGCTTATGTGACACTGTCATATGAGGGGACATGGTCGATTAATTTTTTCAAACCTTTTTTTTCAGGTTTTCACATTGAAATAAATCTCCCTGAGGCAGCTCTGTGCCTCAGGGAGATTTCTGCGCTCTTCCGAGTACATGCATGAAAGAGTACTGGCCTCGACTCTCGCTCCTCCGCCCACCTGCACAGGGAGCGCTCAGCACTTCTGGGTGCGCGTCACGCTGGGCGGACCTTAATTGGCCCACCCATGTAAAATGTCAGCGTGCAATCAATCGTGGACACCTGCGCAGGCTCCTGCCCAGCCTACATGACAGGCAGAGACCTACTGATCCCAGAGCATAGAATTCCAGTAACACTTTTGGGAGTTGAAAAGATTTATTTACAAGAAGAAAAGAAGACCTAAGCACGCAAGATTAAAGTTACACAATTAAAACCGTTCTACAAAACCTCCCCAAAAGAACCCACTTAGTCAGAACACACAAGTAAACACCTTCTTGGCAACACTCCCTTATAGATTTTTAACTCTAAAAGTCCAGTAATATTACTCAAGGCAAAACTGCTGTCACTTTAGTGAAGGTATACCACACAACTTCTCACTCTGCTGTGGAAATCCAAAAGAAAGACTCAGAAACATTTTGCTTTCTGAAAACAACGACTTCTCTGGCTTGAAAACTCGATGGTTGCTTCAAATTCACAACTTTCACACCTCCCAGATCTGGTTTCAGGACATCTGCCCCACACAGCCACACAATTCAGTTCAACATCTTTCCCTAAATATGCCTTTCCCCTTTCATCTTAGATTCCATTGCCTTGAATACCTATTTGAACTCAATTTTTCCAAAATATAAAAATCTTTCATGTTTTCCTATTCCTTCCCCTTTTGGGTCAATTAACGTTTAATAACCTTCCCGTGTTTACTTATGAAACCTTTGTAATGTAAAATTCCCTTGTCACTTCTAAACTCCCCTTTGAAATTTAACAGCTGAAAAGTCACGACCTTACCTACCACCTAATGCAAATTTCAAAATCCAATCTATTTACTCATACATTCAACTTCACCATAGTCTCTCATTACAAATGCATGCATCTAGCACCTTTACCTTTCAGTTCTCAGTTCCCTCAGGCATGCTGTCTATACTAACCTTCCCCCAGTTTAATTAATAATGGACACACACACACATGCACAGCCTTCTTCACAGAATACCTCATTTCCAAAATATTTTTAAAAATCCATCTTCACAACATCCCCTGGAAGCATACTGAGCAGGAAGATCATGACACTGATGCAACACTTATTTGATGATAGCTAACATCCCTATTCAAACCATGCACAACTCAACACACATTCAGCAACAGGTGGGACACCCCCAACCCCAACCCCACCACTCACCTTGCTGACCACTGCTATTTAAAACTATCAATTACTTTCAGGTTGGTTGCTGGTTCATTTCTTTTGGTTGTTGGTTTATTCGACAAGTGTTTTGTGCTTCTTATAGTTCTTCAAAGTTGCTAGTGGCAGGTGCTGACGTACATTTTTGTTGTCTTCAAGCCTTCTGCACAAACCAGTTGCTTCTAGGTGCACTATTAGACATTCCCTTGGAATAAAGTATATCTCAGAGAATTGACAGAGGCCATACAGAGAAGGACAAGCTACTGGAAGAGAGACGATGGGAAGTAGACCTTGTAGCAGGAGGCCAATCCAGCTAGGCTGCCCAGGGAGCAATTCTCCTACCTACATTTCAGTGAGGAACAATGTGTGAGATGTCTCAATGAAGGATATCCATAATGAAATCTGCTACCTGCTACAGCCATAAATCTATCCTCAGCACAGGGAAAATACCACATTGCTAGTGGTTCTGAAGGTTGCTGTGGTGATGAACGTGGATGGATCTGTTCCCTTCCAGGCTGGAGCTGAAAGTATTAGCAACATTTAGTAGTTTGATGCCCACTGTTGCATAAAGGAGGTCATTAATGCTGTCAACTCAAGGATAATTATCTACACCTCATCCTCTTTTGCCAGACAGAAGCAAACTAAGCGAGGATTGCAAGCTTGTTCGTGGTTCAGGGTGCCATTCACTGTAGACCCATTGCTTTGTGGGCACAGGATGTAAATTCTACCCTATACTGCGACCAATATTACACACCCTCAACATCAAGCTGTTGCATAAGTATAGATACTGAATCATGAAGGCCAATGCCTAGTACTGTGGCCACTCATAGTGCCTCACTCCTGCAGCATTCCACTGTCCACCTGCATTTGAACCACCATAGCAAACCAAAAGGTGGGTTATTGACTCCAAAGGCTATGTGCTGATGAAATCCAGTAAACACAACCACAACTGTTCATTACCAACAGTCCCACACATTACCTTCCCTCTGACAATGACCATCAGTGTGTTCATATGGTCACAGTGCAAAATAAGTCACCACAAAATAAATATTCCAAAGCAAATATGTAAATGAAAGCATGCCATGTTGCATACAACCAATCAGCCTTACTGCCAGCATTTGCCTTCCTAATGCTCCTATGCGGTTTTACCCCAGTGTCTGCAGCATGGTCAAAGGCTGAAGTCAGAAGACTGCTGACTTTCAGTGTAGGAGAAAGCAGATGGCCTCGGAGAAATACCTCGAGCGGCCCCGATGGCCCTGGTCTGGACTGTGCCATCTTGGCATGAGCAGCAGCATTCTGAACTGCCTGGCTGACTGGCAGCAGTAAGGGCGGTAGGGGAGTAGCGGATGGGAGGACGAGTACCGTGTTCCTGAGGAAGGTCAGCAAGTTTGTGCTCCATGGAGCCACTTCCACTTACCTGGGGTGGCACCTCAGCAATCCTAGCAATGTGTTGGAGGACAGCTTGTTGGACTGCAGTGCCACCCTGCAAGACCTTTGCGCAGTGATCCACTGCCCTGGTGGCAGCAGTCTGAGTTTGCATGGCAGCAAGCAGACCTTGTATGGCTTCAGTCTCAGATATTGCGCAGCTGCTGCTTGTGTTGCAATGGAAGCTGCAACATTGGCCATCAACATTGCATCATGGTTGGGTCCACAAGTGTGCGAATAGAGTTGGTCACCACTTCCATGCTGGAAAGGATGGGCTCCAAGCTCTGCACATAGCCTTCTGTCAAGTTGGTACTGGACTCCTCCATGTTTTTTGACACTGAACTCAGGCTATCTTGCAGGCTTCCCAGTGGACCAAACATTTTGTTGTGTACAGCCATCTGTGTTCTTCTGTCGGCTGCCCCAAAGTGCTTGACCAACTCCTCTGCAGAGCTTGTATGCAGCCTTACCCTCTGCCCCGGCTCCAAGTCAGTTGTGTCCAGCGTCTCACCATGTGCAGATCCCGCCTCTAAGCTATTATTTAAATCAGGGATACTCAACCTTTTTGCTTCTGAGGTTTCCACAGAGGTGGCAGTGTTAGCCATTTATTGAAATGGCCGTGGCTGAGCTGCCATGGGGTTTGTGATATGCAGTTGCACCTCTCCCCATTTGGTTAGCTGCTGCTCTCTCCAGAAACTGAACAGGACCAGCTATATAAATGCTCCCATATAACAACAGGTCAGAGGCTGGGAATTCTGCGACGAGTAACTCCCCTCCTGGCTCTCTACTTGCCTACCATCTACAAGGCACAAGTCACTCTCCACTTGCCTGGATGAATGCGGCTCCATCAACACTCAAGAAGCTCAACATCACCCAGGACAAAGCAGCCCACTTGATCAGCACCCCATTCACCAATTTAAACACTCACTCCCTCCATCGCAGGCGTACAGTGATAGCAATGTGTATCATTTACATGATACCCTGCAGCAACTGGCCAAGGCTCCACCGACAGAGTCTTTTGTTTCTGTCTGCCTTTGACCTTGCACCACCATCCTTTTGTCATTTAATCTCTCTTGTATTATGATCCAGTTAGGGACCAATAACTTTTTGTTTCAAGTGGACACAGTTTGAAATCCTAGTTACCCACTAGAAGAGTAAAACCATAAGGTTTCACAGTTTTAAACAAATAAAATAAACTTTATAAAGTCAGAAAAGCAAAACACTCTACAATATCTATCTTATACTCTAATGTTCAGAATTAACAAGAGGTAAATATGAATTAACAGGCAAACTGTGATTGAACTGTGCAAATTAAGTGGCAGATGCAACCAAGACAGATCTCACCCTGACATCAGTGACCACTGTAAATTACAAAATCTCATTAAAACTCTTTCCCCTTCATGAGGGATTTTAACTCTTCACTTTTGAAGATCTAGACTCTGAATTCCCTCAAGAGCCACTCCAACTCAGACTGCCTCAACAACTGCTCACTTCCTGGTGGTTCAACCTCTTATCTACGACTGCGTTCCACAGGATTCACGAAGCTGCACTCCTGCCTCTAATTACTGGCACCCTTCCAACCTGTCAGCAGACTGCAAGCTTCACTAAGCTGGCACTGCCCCTGAGTTTCTCCAAACTCCAGTCTCCCGGCTACAGCAAGCTATAAATAGCTCCCAGGGCCTTTTCTCCAGCTCAATAAGCCCACCTGCTATTCTAAGATCTTACCTGTGTAGCTGTTAACCCCTTAAGTGCACATGGCCTTAACCTTTAAAGTGCAAAAGACTCCAAACTGCTTTAGTTGAATTTATCCTCTTCTCTACAGTTACACTTTACTCTTCCCAGAACTAAATGTTATTTCTAAAATACTACCCTGAATTCGATATTCCTCGCACTCGTGTTACGGACAGGAGAGGGGCAGTTCAAACTGCATTGATTTCTTCTTACCACCTGTCTGTAAGCAGGAAATGTTTTGAATTAGTTTTTAAAAGCATAGAAGGTAGCGTGTTTTCCCAGTCCCTCGGTTTTTGTGATCCACATTTTACTAATAATCCACAGCAAACTCGAGTTAGGATTAATTCAGAAGGATAGTTTATTTTACATGTTCAAAACCCGGAAAAAAAGGAGTGTTCGTCACTTCCCATTCCGCACATTCACACAGTGAAATGGGAGAATACAGGCAAGGAGTTTTGTAGTATAAAAACCACAGAAAATGAATATTAGTTCATGTGAGCTCTAGAGTCCAAAGTCAGAGATCAGAGGGTGTTTCCTTTGTGGTGTGGTTCTGCTCCGATGAGTTTCTGGTTGGTTAGGCAATACGAAAATCCTTGAAACAAAAGATACTGCTGCATGAGGGGCTTTTCTGTGTTTAGACCTCTTGGCAGGTGTTGATCAGAGACGTTGAAAAATCAAGCGGGCTTTGTGGAGTTGAGACTGTTTATCCAGCCAGCTGCTGGAGTTCTGTCCAGTTGCTGTTAAAACAGCAGCCTGGCTGTGAAAACCAGAGATGTAATAATAAACTGTCCAAAAGGCGTAAGGCTTGGGTCATGTGACCTTACTTCTCCACAATATCTTCAAAAGGGATGTTTATCCGGTGTCTGGAATTGGCTTTGGTTTCAGGACTGCTAATGTCTCAGCCACTAGTTGTTGAAGGGTAGCAGGGGAGGGGGTTGAGGGTCAGGCATTTGGTAAGCCATCGTCTCAGCAGGCCTACTGACTCTACTAGCAAAGTTGAATTATCAAATGCAAATGACATCCCTGTATAATTCCCTTTGAAATTCATCCAAACAGTCCCAGGTGTGATGTGAGTCTGTTAGTAGCTCTCTCGGCATAACAAAGTGTAACACTCCAGAAACTAAGAAAATAATTATTTTGTGTCCTTGAAACTCCTGGGGATAGCTCCCAGACAGAGGGCAGCCACCTTAATTTTCTTTGTTCAGCAGAAAAAGACCAGTTTTAAAAATAAATAGCAGTAAGGATAACATTTTTAAATATATAGTGATGGGTTTCTTTCCATGCCGTAGGAACCCAACACTTTCCTTCTGCCTTATCACATACCTTCCGTTTTGTTCTTTTCCCGACATTCCCCCTTTTCTAAAGTTTCTAAGATTTTCCAGTTCTGATGGAACCCCTTGGGCCTGAAAAGTTAACACTTCTTTTCTCTGCTGAGTATTTCCAGCATTTTCTGTTTGTATTTCAGATTTCCAGCATCCACACTATTTTGCTTTTGTAGGTTTTTTTGCCAGTTATGTCTCAAAATAATTGCTTTGCTTGATATGTCAGACTTCACAATAATACATGGTTGTGGACTAGTCAACAATGACAGAACCTTTTGTTAAGCTGCCACTCAGAAGGAAAGGATTTACATCCAGACTGAAAGTGAGAAACAAACTTAAATACATTAGATTCACTGCAAAAACTGTCTTCGAGAGCCAGAGAAAATGTTATTATAGATCCTATTCAGTTATTGCTAGCAAGATATAATTTTCTCAACTAATTCAGGCTTTTATTCAACTCCCTTTTCTTATGTGAATGGTCTGATAGTGAACTCGTTCTACTTAAAAAAAACTGAAACACAGAGATTTATTCTCTGCTGCACTATCTTGGGTCAAAAATGAATATTATATAACCTATTGGAGAATATGTACCCTTTATCTACCCTACTATACACTTGATTAACTTGAATTATGGACTACTTTAGGTTAAACTGCTGTCCAGAGGTTTTACAAATAAATTGATGATTCACAAAACAAATACATATTTTTAAAATATTCATGGGATTCAAGCTTCCTCTGCAAACTCTTGACAAGACAATGCAGCAAATTTTCTTGTTGTAACTAAGTGTAAAAAAATTGCCCGCAGACTGGGTGGAGAGCATCACAAATATGTACTAGGAGTTCCCCAAGTTTTTATCCATCGATTTAAATGGGCTAAAAATTGGACAGCTGCTGCACACACACACAAAACTCTCCTTGTTCAATTTTCTTTATGTGATGCACCCATGTAATCCTTTACACCCAAGAATAGTAAGAGGAAAATTTGCCTGTGTCTCGCCCAAAATGCACCAAAATTGATTAACACTAGAAAATTACTGGTGTTTTAAGAATGTTTTCAAATGATTTCTTTGAAAAAGATAACTGAAATGTTAGCGGTTTTATCATCTTAATCAACAATGGAATAAAGGACTGCAAAAAGCTGCATTCCCTGATTCAACCACCTCTTTGTTTCAATGGCAATAATCAGAAACCATCTGCCATCTGCCCCATAATACTGAGATCCTGTTGGATTAGATCAAATGACAATGAGACATATAAAATCTCTCTGATCAGTCATTTCACAACAGTTTAGAAACTGTTTTAGCATTAGGCTGCCATCACTTACTTGCAATCCCACTACAATAAAGCACAATGAAAAATACTTTCTATTCTTCATTATACTATGACTCTATATATGCAGCACCCTCCAAAGAAGTCATCCATTAACTGGTCATGAGCTACAAATAAATGAGAACTGGTTAGCATAGCAAGAACTTTTATCCTGAAGTTCACTTACAATATTCTTTGGAATTAATAAAGGTCACCAATCTAGTTTATAGTCAACAGAAAGCTAGAATGCAAATCAATCCTCAGAATTCTGTACCAATTGATGCAACTAGGTTGTCTCATTCTGGGAGACAGTAAGGACAGAATGAGTGCGAGATAGAGGTGGCAAACTGGTGCAAGTCAGAGATTTTAGTTGAGGCATAACATTAATATAACAAGTTTTTTCTTTTCAACTGTTACATGGCATACACAACCTATGAACACTTGATGCTATACAAGAATAAATCAGAAAATCCTCTATTTTGTGGCTGGCATGCTTCGCCTTGATGAACGCAATACAATCCTGAGACGAAAAAAAACATTCCCAGCGCCATCAAAAGAAAACAATTTCTTGATGCTATGAATTAGTACATATATTCATTCCATTATGAAATTATGCATGTATATCAGTGTCAGCCTAGGGCTCTTGTCCCTGAATCAGAAAGTTATGGATTCAACTCCTCTTCCAGAGACATGAGCACACAAACTTATTTTAAACTGTGATACAATACTGAGGAAGCGCTGCCCTGCTGGCGATGCCATATTTAAAATGGAACATTCAACCAATACCCTGACCCCGCCTTCCAATCTCATTCAAGATTAAAGATCCTTTGGCATCTGACCCAGTGATTGATATATCTGCTGAATTGATGTTCTCTCGATATATTTTTTCCAATCTTGCTAAAATATCTGTTAATCTTTGATTCCTTTGTTCCAGCGAAGGATAGACATTCAAAACATTAAAACCTGCTTTTTCTCTTTACAGATTCTGGCTGACCGATGACGCATTTTCACCATTTCCTTTTTGTTTTGGACTTCCAGCATTTGCAGCTTTCATTTTTTATTAATTTTGTGAAAAATGTTCTGTATCAGACAGGATACAATGCTGCAGAGACCCTTTTTTGTTAACTGCAGTTTTTCTCTCATCTTCCTCCTATACTGATCTCTCGCCAGGATGTGGCCTGCTGACAGCATCATACAGCACAGAAGGAGACAATTTTACCCAACATGTCTGTGCTGACTCTTTGAAAAACGCTTTCCAATCCCACATCCCTGCTCTTTTCCTACAGCACAGTAAATTACTCTTTTTCAAGTATATATCCAATTCCCTTTTGAAAGTTACTTTGAATTTGTTTCTACTACCCTTTCAGGTAGTGCAGTCCAGTTCAAAACAACTCACTGTTTAAAACAATTGCTCCTCATTCCTCACTGGATATTTTGCCAATTATTTTACATTTGTTAAAGACATCTAGCCATTTTCTGTGGGGAGAGGGGGTGTTTGTCGGAGAAGGGATTCTCTTAATCCCACTCCATCTTCTTTCACTATTTGCTGCACAAATTATTCAACACATAGGTGTCACTTTTCACTTCACGATTTATTCCCAAATATATCTGCTGAAACCACAGTGAACAATGGGACCATGAGGGGAGAGGGAATCTTCCAATATATTGTGTATCACAATACCACATCTTCATTCTGCAGTATATGTTTTATTTTTAACTTAAAATTAGCATGGGGTAACTATTTTTGACAACCATTCATGTCCTAAATGCTGTGCTCTCGAGCTAAGTTAATGATCTATCATTTTAAATGTGGCAGAGTTCCTCCATTGGTGTATTGCAGTGAAATCACCCGCAGTTTTAGTTATTTAAAAACCGGTTTCTTCAAAATACACAAAATAGTTCCCCAGCTAATTTACTTTTTTAAATTCTTTCATGGGTGTGAATACTCCCTCAGTGCTGATTCAAAGACAGCTCCAGGATTTTGATTCAGCAACATTGGAGGAACGATAGCATGGTTCCAAGTCAGGATGGTGTATGAATTGGAAGGGAGCTTTCAGGTGGCAGAGCTCCCATGCTTCTGCTGCCCTTGTCCTTCCAGAGTTTGGAAGAGGAGCCTGGTGAATTTCCACGGTGCATCCTGTGTACAGTACAGTATGCTGCCACTGTGCGTCAGTGGTGGAGGGAGTGAATGTTCAAGTTAGTGGATGGGGTGCCAATCAAACAGGCAGCTTTGCCATGAATGGTGTTGAGCTTCTTGTGTGTGGTTGGAGCTGCACTCATCTAGGCAAGCGGAGAGTATTTTATCACAATTCTCACATGGGCCTTGCAGATGGTGAAATGGCTTAGGGGAGTCAGGTAGTGAGTTATGCACTGCAGAATTCCCAGTCTCTGACCTATTCTTGTAGCCACAGTGTTTATATGGCTGGTCCAGTTCAGTTTCTGGTCAATGGTAACCCCAAGGATGTTAACAGTGGGGGATTCAGCAATGGTAATGTCACTGAATGTCAAGGGGAGATGGTTAGATTCTCCCTTGTTGGAGATGGTCTTGCCTAGCACTTGTGTGTGGTGCGAATGTCACTTTCCACTTATCAGCCCAAGCCTGTATGTTGTCCTGGTCTTGCTGAATATGGACGCAGACTGCTTCAGTATCTGAGGAGTTGTGAATGGGGCTGAACATTGTGCAATCATCAGAGAAAATCCCCACTTCTGACCTTCTGCTGATGAAGCAACTGAAGATGGTTGGGCCTAGGACACACCTGCAGTGATGTCCTGGGACTAAGACAATTGGTCTCCAACAACTGGTTTCCAACAATCACAACCATCTTCCCTTATGGTAGGTATGACTCCAACCAGTGGAGAGTTTCCCCCATTTCTCTTTGATTCCAATTTTGCCAGGGCTCCTTGATGCCACACTTGGACAAATGCTGCCCTGATGTCAAGGGCAGTCACTCCCAACCCTCCTCCTGATACATAGATAATGAGCATTTTTCATTATTCATTTTATTCTCCAATGAACTCAACATCTTTGGTCCTATTCTGAATTTCTGCCTGTTTCTGCACGTGTGGCATCAGGCCACACACCAGCTTTTAATTGTCTTCCCTGATTACACAATATGAACATTTTCATACAGCACCCAGACCCTACACTTTACCTTGTTGTTGATAAAGCAGATTTACATTGTAGGAACATAGGACTTAGGAGCAGCAGTAGGTCATTCAGCCCTTCGAGCCTGCTCCACCATTCAATCAGATCGTGGTCTCAACTCCACTGTGCCAACTGTCCCCCATAATCCTCCACTCCCTTGTCTATCAAAAATCTGTCTCTGTTCTCATTAGTTTTATTTTAGTCTTCATAATTCAACTTTATGTTTTCTCTCAAAATTATCAGATGGCAATGCTAATGTTATACTGCAATTACAAATAAAAATTATGACTGAGAGGCATGGAAATAAGCACAATACTGGTAGCTTTTTTATAATCATATTATGCATATGTTAGGAGCTGTTGGCTAGAACATGGAACATAAAAACAGAGCAGTGTGGTTGAAAACTAATTTAGTAAGAAATATTTACTGTCCATTCTTAAGGTCAGTTGGAACTGTAACACAGTGACAACATGCCAGTTGTTGAACTGAACAGGGCCTGACAATCAGCCCCCGAGGAGGAGAATCTGTCAGTATGAATATTATACAGATCACAGGCACATAACTTGCTCAAAGACATACTTTTTTCTCTGTGGAAGATATTGATGCTAGGAGCTGACAGCTAGGTATGTATCAGCCAAGAGAATAGTAATAACTCCAACATCAAATTTTATTACACGGAAGCCTATGGGGAAAAAAATAAAAAGCTTGCGGTTCAGGCTTTATAGGCAGAATTTTGCATTCTGGGACTAAGTCCCTGGGCAAGGGCGAGAATGGGGACAATTTCCCACTGCAGAGGCTGCTGGGAATTTGTGCCGTATAACGCAATGCTGGCCTAATTAATTACTCAGTTGGGGGTTTCCTGAGGTTTTGTATGGCAGGGCGGGCTGGGTAGCCTGTGCCCCGCCATCATTTCTGGGTGAGATATTTAAAAGGTGCCCAGGCAGCAACTGACCCACCATTGAACAAAGATGATCAACCTCCTGGAAGATCTTGAAGTTAGATGCTCCACCCATCTACCACTGCACGTGGTGTTCCAAGGTTCAGTCGCTGGAGGCCTCCATCTTCCCTTCCGATCTCTGCGAACTGCCTCAGGCCGTCTTGCAGGCAAGTCCAACATTTGCATGCCACTTTGGTCCAAGAGTGTTCTGGACCAGCATGAAAACCGCAGCGCAGATGATTGGATGGAGGGTCAATTCCGGTCGGGCCTTAATATGCATCCCATTGATGGGATGCAAAACGCCAGCCTCTGGCAGGAATGGCAACCTGTCATGACAGATAGGGCACACGTTTCCGCCGTCATTTTACATTGGCGGGAAACCAACTGTTCGGCTCCCGCTGCAGCGTCCCCCTCTGCCCGCCATTAAATCCATGCTGGTTTGGGGGGTGGGGTCTGGAATATTCTGCCCCAAGTTATTCTCTCTTTCATACCTCACTATCTTCAGAGACAGCTTCAGTAGCTCTCTTCTTGATGTTCTGGAAAGGCTAATTTGTGGTGTTTATAAGATGTGAAACAGTAGTTTATTCTAATTGCCAGCCTACAATCTACTGTGTTTTTAAGGTATCAACACATCAAATCATAAAGGAAGGAAACTATAGGTTAGGTAATGAGTGAAAACTTAAAAATTGATGAGATTGAAGCATAGGATATCAAGCCATGAACAAATCTGAAATTAAATGGTTAGACAGAACCAGGACTCACTAACAGGTTTTGACAGACTACTTATTTAAATTTACAATGTTAAAAATTTAGTCAAATTACAACAGCTTGCATTTATAAAGTGCCATTAAAATAGAATAAAGTTCCAGAGCCCATCACAAAGAGATAACCAGATAAAACTGGGTACCAGCTAAAGGAGGAGATATTTGGACAGGTAACCAAACTTTTGCTGAAAGATGTGGTTTCTGAGGATGATCTTCAAGGAGGAGAGAGAGAGAGAGGGATAGATAGAAGGAATTCCAGAGCTTGGGGCTGAGACAACAATGGAGTGAAGGAATAGGTGAGGGGGGAGGTGATGCAGAAGAGGCCAGAGTTGGAGGGACACAACATTCTGGGGAGCAATGTGTGGCTGGGGAAAGTTAGAGACAGAGGGGTTCAAGACACATCATTACCAGGCTGTTCAGTGGAAGTGATTGGGGCGGGAGCACGAGAAATTGGAAAGGGGAAACTTAATTTTGCCTTGTGCAGCCGGAGACTGACCCCTATTCCATCAACAAAATTACTATGTCTTTGTGGAATCATAAACATTTTACAAATTGGGCCACAGGCCTCACAGCAATAGTAATACATTAGTCCATGGGGTTATTCATAATACACTGACATAGACTCATTTATTTGACAGATGACCTTACAATTTATAACTTCACATGATGACACATATCTTAACATAAAATCCTACAACTCAATCAAAACTGAATAGATTAGCTTGATTCTATAAATTGTAAAGCTGCAGAATTTAATTTTAACAGATTATTTATTGAACAAATTACAGTGTATGTGCAATCTAATCTGTTGTACTGCAAGCCTAGAGGCTTGAAATTTTTTTTAATAAAATGGAAGTGTTTGAATATTACAGATTTATTAATACTAAATCATTCTGAGAAATTATATTAAGCTCCAAAAGAAGATGGGCTGCTCCTAGCTTAGTGTCCCCTCAAGAAGTTCAATGATAAAGAGGCTTTTTATATTTTGTTGGATGAAAGTTCCTAATGAGCCTTTATGGTCATCACATTTAATACTGGTATGGAAATTAAGTTGCAGCATTCTGAAAGGTGTGGGTGTTTGATAGGAATGGAGTGTGGCCAAATGAACCTGCTATGTGATAGAGCTATGGAGATAGAAATGGGCTGTGGAGTACTCACTTTACAGGCTCAAAATGGGAACAAGGGCCAATTTCAGGGAGCAACATCCTGCAGAACAAGGATGTTTGACCAGTGGGTCGAGTTATTTTTCAGGTGCTCGGAACCGCTACCTAAAACTGCCATTACGCATCTTGCGTGTGCTAATGAAGGGTGTAATGTCTATTTTAGACACCCTCGGGGAATTGGAAATGCTTTGAGTGGTGCAGATATTTGGGCCTGCACTGTTCAAGTCTTTCCAGGTGTGAATGCAGCCAGTGAGCTGCTGCCAGGAGTTATGTTTAGGTTAGATGTGGAGCCAGGAGGAGGAGTGTTCCTCTCAGCTGCACAATACTCCTGATGGCCACTGCTAACCCACAATCCAGACACCCCAGCCCCCTCCTAATTTCTGTCCACTTCCGCCCACCTCAAGACTGACATTTGATCTTTTAGAAATGGACTGGCAGTATTAAAGGCATAACAGGTACCGGCAGTTAACGTTAAAGAACACCAAGGCCCAATTCTAAGCTGACCTGGGTCACTTGATTGAGGCATATGGTCAGTACATGGCATACAGTGCAAGACCATCAATGGTCAAATGGCATTTCCACATCATCGTGCCAAACAGTAAAGACCTTGTTAAAAACTCTTCCTCTATTCACATGCTTATCTTAATATCATGCCAACCTTTCTTACTACATGGAGGTGTGGGGGTCAAAAATGCTAGCTACCAAATTGTCTGGGTTTTCTTTTGGGGAAAATCTACACGTGCAGAACATCCTGCTGCGGCAGCCATACGTCTTGTAAGTTGATGGTTTGTGCTGTGGTGGGCAGCTATGTGCTAAGCATTGCTTGGTGTGGCTCAGGAGCCCCAGTTGTCAGTGTCAATGTCTACCATCTTCATATCTCGCTTGCAGGTGTCCTTGTAGCAGAGGAATGGATGGCCAGGAGTTCATGGCCCAGTTCACCGTACAGAAGGTCTTTGGTTACATGACCATCATTGATCTGTTGAATGTGGCCAAATCAGCGCAGACGTCATTGGCTTAGCAATGTCTGTATGCTGATACAAGCTCCATGACCTCTGAGTTGGTGACCTTGTTCTGCCAAGAGATGCTGAGGCTATGTCTGAGACAGCAAAATGTGGAAACTGTTCAGCCGTTTCTCCTGCCTAGCATATATGTTGTCCAGGTCTCACCACTCTACAGGAGTATGCCAAGGACACAGGTAGATTTGGTAGATTCGCAGTTTGGTGTTCTCAGTGCCCACAAATGCCCAGTTTGGGTTCTGCCAAGCCACTTAGCTCTGACCTGACTACAGCCTTGGTTCAAATGTGGTTGGAAGAGCTGAACTCCAGAGGTGAGGTGAGAGTGGCTGTCCTTGACATCAAGGCAGCATTTGACCAAGTGTGGCCTTAAAGAGCCCTAGGAAAACTGGAGTCAATGGGAACTAGGAGGAAAACTCTCCATTGATTTAAGTTATACCAAGCACAAAGGAAGATGGTTGCAGTTGTTGGAGTTCAATCATCTTAGTCCCAGGGCATCGCTACAGGAGTTCCTCAGGGTAGTGTCCAAGGCTCAACCATTTCAGCTGCTTCAAAAATTATCTTCCTTCCATCATAAGATCAGAAATGTTCGCTGATGATTACACAATGTTCAGCACCATTCGGGAATCCTCAGGTACTGAAGCAGCCACTGAACATATGTGGCAGGACCTGGACAATATTTAGGCATGAGCTGATAAATGACAAGTAACATTTGCACCACATATGTGCCAGGTGATGACCATCTCCAACAAGAGAGAATCCAACCATCACCCCTTGACATTCAATGGCATTACCATCACTGAATCAACTTCCTGGGGTTTACCGTTGACCAGAACTGAACTGGACTAGTCATATAAATATTGTGGCTACAAGAGTAGGTAGAGGCTGGGAATTCTGCAGTGAGCAACTCACCTCCTGACTCCCAAAAGCCTGTCCACCATCTACAAGGCCCAAGTTAGGAGTGTGATGGAACACACTCCACTTGCCTGGATGAGTGCAGCTCCAACAATGCTTAAGAAGATCAACACCATCCAGGACAAAGCAGCCTGCTTGATTGGCACTCCATCCATCACCTTAAACATTCACTCCTTCCACCATCACCAGCAACTTCCAAACCTACAAACTTTACCACCTATAAGGACAAGGGAGCAGATGAATGGGAACACCACTAACTGCAAGATCCCCTCCAAACCACACAGCATCTTGATTTGGAACTGTATCACCGCCAATGGCAAAAAAAATCCTGGAACTCCATTCCTACCAGCACTGTGGGTGTACCTATACCACTTAGACTACAGTGGTTCAAGAAGGTAGCTCACCACCACCTTCTCAAGGGCAACTAGAGATGGGCAACAAATGCTGGCCTAGCCAAAGACGCCAACCTTCCATAAAAGAATAAGTCAGGTTGCTGCTGATCCACACTCTCTTACTCAGATTGCACATAAAAGTTGCAGTTTTTACGATGCATGTGTTGATTTCAGCATCAAGTGTCAGATTGCTGGTGATTGTGGGGCCTAAATATCTGAAACTATCAACAGCCTCCAGTGTCATATTGTCAGTGCTGATACATGGCGTATGTCAACATCTTGGACCATAACATTTGTCTTCCTGATACTGATTGTCAAACCAAACTCTTTACAGGTGTGGCAGAATCTGTCCATTTGCTGCTGAAGGTGTGCCTTGGTTTGGAATGCTGGTGCGACATCATCAACGTAGAGCAACTCTTATGAGGACTTGGTGCACCTTTCTCTCGGATCTCAGTTGAGCAAGGCTGAACAGCTTTCCGTCAGTTTTCAAATGTTAGCAGACAACTTCTGTAGATGATTTGAAAGCATATGAGAGCAACAAAGATAAGAACATGCCAAAGAGTGTAGGTGCCAGATCACAACTTGTTTGACCCCACTGTGGATCTCAAAGGGTTCGGATGTTACCCTATCATAGCTGACCTTACCGATCATGTTGTCATGGAAAAAGGAGGTCACATGAAGCAGCATCAGCAGACTGCCAATTTCCTCCTGTTCTGAATGTGGATTCAGGGTGGATGTATTCAGGCAGGATTTGCACTCTGACAAGGGCAACACATACTTTTCCCACAATGCTCAGCACAGAGATGCTGCGATAGTTGCTGCAGTTACCCTTGTACAGAGTCACAATCTTTGCATCCCACATATCCTGGGGCACTGCCCCCTCTTTCCAGCAAAGACGGAGAAGTTTATGTAGATGCAGGAGTGTTGGTTTCCCAGATTTTATGAGTTCAGGCAGCATAGCATCCGAACTGGAGCTTTGCCCGTGGCAAGCAAGGCATTTGCTTTGCTAAACTCCCCCTGTGGGTTTGATATCCAGTTCTGCCATGACAGGCAGGCATTCTATGGTGTCTAGAGCTTCCTCGGTGACAGTGTTCTTCCTAGTGTACCACTTAAGGTAGTATGCCACCCATTTCTTCAACTGTTTACTGTAGTTGCTGATGACTGACCTTGCCTTTGTTTTCAATGGAGCTGTTTTCTTTGCTTATGGACCTGTTGTCTTTTCGATCCTGTCATACATGCCCCTCACATTCCCTGTGTTGAGACACATCTGAATATTCTACAGAAGTTGTAACCAGTTGTCACAGGCATGCGCCCAGCAGTCTGCTGGACTTTACTTCAAGCGCTCTTAGTTCATTCAGTGTCTTCTTGCTTCAATCCCTTTTGTAATTAATGACTGTCGACCACTTGGTCTCATTGACAGGTTCCATTACAGTGATGTTAGCCTCAAACCAGTCAGCATTTTTCCACTCTTGCTTCCCATGTGTTGAGAGTGTGGTATTATAGATGGTGTCTTGAAGAATGTTCCATTCCGCTTCTGCGCTCAGTGTGGGTATGTTAGAGAGCACCTGTTCAATACAGTCAAGAACTGTTTGTTTTTATCTGGGTAGGCAGGATAGCTGACATTGATACAAGGATGGCATTTCTGCTTTGAATGAAGATCCTAACCCTGGTGCACCAAGGGGTGATCTGTATCACATTTGTTGTGAACAATGTATATATATGTGTGTGTATATGCGTTAAGGTAAAAATGGTTTCAGTTTCATTTAGGTTTTGTTTATGAACTTTGGTACCTGGGTGTCTGGATAGACTGTGACTGAAAGGTTTCAGGTCTTTTGGGTGTTTGTAGATATACATTTTTAATAAGGATTTACTACCCCTGAAGTTAAAGAGATGGGTTAAAAGAGGTTGAAAGTTCAGTAGAAAAAAAGGGGGAAAAATAGAAAAGCCTTACTGTTGCCTAGTGACAGTGATCTAGTGACACAGACAAAGAAAAAGAAAGGAGCAGAGAGAGAGAGAGAGTGTTCATTGTGTGGTTCAGAGAGAGAAGATGGGGATTTTAAGCTCTCTGAGAAGAAAACCTGCAAAGCTAGTGGGACAGTTATTAACATGAATCATGTGACTCAGTAAAGTGATGAGTCTAGAAGAAATTTTCCATTGGAAGACTGTGTTTCGAAAATTCATTTGTTTGCTCTGCAGTTGAAGAAACAGTGAGTTTAGAATGTGGTTTTGGGATGTCTCAGGGAGAGATACAAGCTGAGCGAGAAGCATTTGGTGAATGCTCAGGAATTCACTGGAAGTAAATTGTGTGCGACTGTGTCAATTCCAAGTGAGAGGCCTTTTTGTCAAACTAGTGGTAACTCTTCACTGGTTTATATGTCTGTAAAAATATTGCTGCGGGAAAGGAATAGTGGGAATTTGAATCGTCTTCTTGTGTTGTATTGAGATCTTTCCAAGCTTTTTGTCTGGTGTAATACAGGTCATTTTTATTCTTTTAATAAACACTTAATTCTTTGTGATAAAGGTTCATCAGCAGACTCCTGTAAATTTGTTCAGTAACTTTCCTCCACATTTTCTTAAAAAAGGTTAGGATCTATCAAGCCAGATTTCATGCTGGGATCTGAGTTGTCCAGTGTTAACAGCAGCTGGGATCATAACTGGGAGTCAGTACTGTGATAGCTGTGAAAATTGAAAATGCTGTTCAGAGAGTCATGTGTGGTGATGATCAAATCCAACTGGCGCCAATGCCCTGATCTTGGATCAGGCCACCTTTTGGCATGGTTGTTCTGAAAGGTGTGAGATATGAAAAGCTCTAGGTTGCGACAAAACTCAGGTAGTGTCTGTCAATTCTCATTCATCTTTCCCAGGCCACGATGTCTGAAGCAGGAGGGCCATGCCTCATAGTCCAACCCATCTTGCGTCGAAATCCCCCAGTAGGTAAAGATGTTCTTCATAGAACTGGTCTTTTGCCTCCTTAGTGGAGCATGGTGTTGCAGCATACATATTCATGAGGTTAACTGGTCCTGTTTGAGTTGAGAGGCATATGGAGAGAACATATTCTGAACCAGTTTTTGGAGTTGGGGGGTTGTTCTATCATCGAGAATAGTGAGTTCCTTTCGATGAAGCTTACACCTTGCTCAGCCGTTTCTTCTAAACTCTTCCTCTATCAGATGAACGTGTGATGTTTTCTTTCAGTGATCCGCTCTTGGCTAGCCTGATCTCTTGTTGGGATGCTAGGTCAATATTCAGCCTAATAAGTCCATGTTGACCACAGACATCTCGCGTTCATTGCCAACTAGCTGCAAGTCATCCATCAGTCCCGTGCACATGGTCTTGATGTTCCAGCTTGCCAATCAAAGAGCTAGCATCTTGTTTCTTTGTTTGTTTCGCTTCTTTGCTTGATGTGATGGATTCTGTCCACTTGTTGAACAGAGACTCCAAACTCCAGGCACCCATTGAAGCAGGTGGACCATGGCAGGTCAGCATCCTACTAGTCAGGGTTTGCTCAACTTCGGTGACTCATGGGACATGATTGTCCCTCCCACCTTCAGAGACATTCCATGACACCCGTTCTCTGTGCCAATCATGTTGGGCTTATTCTTAATTGCAGTCCCCTGCTTTGTATTAACATGGTGCAACTAGAGTGTCATCTCAAGTGTCATCATCTGGGCAAACTTTATGGAGACCCTAGGCTGCCCAAATGTCAGGGCCCTCCTGTCAACTTCCCTGGCTGAATCTAAAAGAATACAAAGCACTGATTTGGTACCAGCTTGGTTGCAGGAGCTGCTGGAAAGATGACATATTTAGATATCAGTCTGCCTTTTGGCTCCATTCCAGATTTTGTGTCAGGGTACACTCCCCTAGCCTTCTACTCTCCAGAGGTATCCACAAGGCAGTGGAACTATTCGCCCATAGCTGGGTTTGGTTCATGAGTGCCAGGGCATGTCCACATATTGGCGGACCTGCACACTGCATGTCTGGGGGCCAAGCCTCCTTTGAGTTCCTCTGATGCTTCAGCCTGGGGCTGCAAGGGACCCAGTTACCATGTGTCGCCAAAGTCCTCGCACAGCTGAGGACTTGTCAATGGAGAGGCTGTGTACTGACAGGGAGAGACTTAAACATTTGGCTCTCTTTTTCACGTTGCTGCTAGCCAGCAGTGTAGGTTGAAAAATGGGAAGCAAATTAGCACACAGAAGCACAAAGCACGCCAACTCTCTTCACCCACACACTAGATGTATCACAATGACCTATTGGAAAAAACTGCAGAGCATCCACTTGCCCAGTCCCTGCCTCCATCTCACTTTCTGGGGTTCAGGGCCATCTGGGGAATTGGTAGAGTGTCTATGCAATGGGGACACCCGCCTCAGGAAATTCACTGTGGAATTCAGCAGCAGCACAATGATCTGAAGAAATATTTTTTTTTAAATTGACCATGGTTTAGACAGGCTAGGTCTCTGCAACTTATTACTCTGTAATTGACTGCAAAAGAAAAACTCTAGTCTTTTAAAATTTAAATGTAGCATTTGATAAAATGAAAATAAAAGCAAAATACTGTGGATGCTGGAAATCTGAAATAAAAAAGGAAAATATTGGAAAAGCTCAGCAGGTCTGGCAGCATCCGTAGAGTGGGAAACAGTTAATGTTTTGAGTCCATATAACTCTTCTTCAGAGAATGATACCTGACTCTGAGAGTTTAATTATGAGAAGAGGTTACTCAAATTAGGGTTGTATTCCCTAGAATTTAGGCATTTAAGAGGTGTTTTAATCAAAGGTTTCAAGATATTGAGGGATATAGATAGGGTAGTTAGCGAAGAGCTATTTCTGCTGGGTGGGGAGTCTAGGACTAGGGAACTTAATTTAAAAATTAGAGCCAGGTCTTGCCAAGTGAAATTATGGAACACTTCTACACACAAAGGGTGGTTGAAGTTGAGAAAACTCTTCCATAAATGACAATTGATGCTAGGTCAATTATTAATTTTAATCTAACATTGCTAGACCTTTGATAACCAAATATGTTAAAAGATATGGGCACATATGGGTATATGGAGTTAGGTCACAGATAACCACAATCTCATTGAATGGTAGAACAGATTCAAGGGGGCAAATGCCTACTTCTGTTGCTATGCTTCAGCATCTCATTAAAGCTGGTTGCCAGAGATACACAGGTATCTCTTCTGGCTAGAACTGCTAAGAGCACAAACATGGAAATACATATTATGCACCTAATGCCAAAACCCAATAGAGTTTACGAAAGGAATTAAAGGGCAAACATTTGGTGCAATTGGGTCTTGCTCCAAATTCTATTATTATATATATTATATCCCTCCCCACCCACCTTTGCTCCCTGAAAATTGAGGCATTTTAGGACCACTTTCAATAATTTTACTGAAAAAAAATCAATGTAAGTCAAAATATATTACAACAATATTGCTCAGCATCAGCAACTACATAGCCTGCTGTGCATAGATTTAAAGTATAGCTATCTGCCACATTATACAAATCATAAAACCAAATATTAAAATGGACAGAACACTGGCATTTGAAAATTTTATGGCACAATTATTACATATAGGAAGAAAATAATGCTGTCATATATAATCCATGAATGATCTTGAAATAGCTAAGGGGGAAATGTTGGAAGAGATCTACTGCTATCAGTAGACTCAGCTCTTAACAATCATTGCAAACCAGCAATCTACAAAACAAAGTGCTGAACTGTGTAAGCAAAGCAATATAAAACAAATCAGAAGCAGTCATAATTATACTGTATTATGTTCTGATAACAGAGCAACTTAGGTCTGATAACATGTTGAATGGTGCCCAGATACTCTGTTCCCCAGAAAATCGCGTGTCACTGACATAGGGGCTGCAGCACTCATTGCACCCAATAAGAAATTTATGACAGATTAAATCCTAACTTATATTTAAATTAGGCATTCAGCCCATGATGCAACTGCAGAACCTGTGTAGTCCAACAGTTGCACAGTGGCCGTTTTGAATACATCCTGAAGGAAAAGTTGCCAGCAAACTAAAATTAAAATTCAAGCACTTCTTCATCAACCCACCAGCTGGTCCAGTACCCTGCACCTGATCCCCTCCTCCCTATGCCAGGAAAGGGTCTTGATACTCCATGGGTAGATAGCAGTCCATTAATAATACTGTTCTGACAATCCCATCCCACCACAGAAGACATGTCTGAAGTGCCAGTAAATTATGTAAATAAGCTGACTTCACATCATTGATCCCTTCAATTGTATCCAATTCTTATCATCGAGATACAGAGAAAATCACAGAATTGTTAAAGCGCATAAGGAGACCTTTTGTCCCATCGTGTCTACGCTGGCTCTCTGAATGAGCAGCTCACTTAGTAGCATTCCCCGCCTTCTCCCCGTAACCCTGCACATTCTTCCTTTTCAGATAATAGACTAAAGCCCTTTTGAATGCTTCAATTGAACCTGCCTCCACCACATTCTCAGGCAGTTGCATTCCAGACGTTAACCACTCGCTATGTGAAACAGTTTCTCCCTATATCACTTTTGTTTCTTTTACTGGTTACTTTAAATCTGTGCCCTCTCATTCTCGATTCTTTCATGAGTAGAGCCAGTTTCTCTGTATCTACTTTGTCCAGGCCCCCCCATGATTTTGAATACCTCTATCAAATCTCCTCTCAGCCTTCTTTTCTCCAAAGAAACACTAACTTCTCCAATCTATCTTTATAACTAAAGTTCCTCATCCCTGGAACAATTCTTGTGAATCTTTTCTGCAGCCTCTCGGCTGCTTTCACATCCTTCCTAAAGTGCAGCATCCAGGATTGGAAGCAATACCCTAGCTGAGGCTCAAATAGTGATTTATACAAATTCAACATAACCGCCTTGCTCTTGTACTCTATGCTCCTATTAATAAAGCCTAGGATACCGAATGCTTTATTAACTGCTCTCTCAACCTGTCCAGCCATCTTCAATGATTTATGCAGATGTACACCCAGCTCCCTCTTGCCCCTCCACCCACTTTAGAGTTGTACCCTTTATTTTATATTGTCTCTCCATGTTCTTCCTACCAAAATGAATCACCTCTGTCATGAAGCTATTAATGTATATAATATTTTGGAAAATATTTTTCTTTTAAAATAGAAGTTTAGTCTGTGGGTGTGTCTTAATTGGATTAAAGCCAGCTAGTCTGGGTGCTTTGATGTGTACTAGTTTTGAAATGTAAGAGAGATTGCATACATTTGCATTTTTTTGAATAGAGCATTCAAGAAATGGAGTGAAAACTTGACACCTAGCTAGCAGCTACCAAGCAATATGTTTATATTACTAATAAAAATTGTACTATGAAGGGGGTTTCATTGTTAAAAGGTGGAGTTCAAAGAGGCTGGTGAGACAATAAGAATTTGCATTCAATCAGAGGTGGTAGTTATAAGATGACAACCGTTTGGGTGTGCAGAGCAGAGGCAATGTAAGATCAAAGCCTGTGTCTGCAAGGAACCGAAGTGAAAAGAACCTCATTTGGAACTCATAAGGTGAAAATGCTTCGCCTGGTGTTTGGTTAAATCTATGGGTTGCTGTTGCCTTAATGGAGATCAGTTTGGGAATTTGTTAAAAGTTATGATAGTAGTAATTTGTAGTCATGTGTATATATATTTTAACCTGTGTAAATTAATAAAATATTTTGTTTAGTTTAATGTAAAACCTTTAGGACAGGTGGTCTGATTCCTGAATTTAGAGTCGCATCTCAAATATAACACTTAAAATGATAGGTTATGACAGTTGTTAAAAGTTTCCCTCTGGGATTTTTAAATAACTCCACTTTACCAACTGCATCGGTCATAATACCTCACACTTCTCTTCACCGAACTTCATCTGCCACTTGTCCACCTATCACCAGCTTGTCTATGTCCCTTTTAAGTTCTACACTATTGTCCTCATAGTTCACAATGCTTCCAAGCTTTGTATCATCCACAAAATTTTAAATTGTACCCTGCACACCAAGGTCTAGGTTATTAATATATATCAGGAAAAGCAAGGGTTGCAACACTAATCTCTGGGGAACTCTACTACAAACCTTCTTCCAGCACGAAAAACATCCATTAACCACTACTCTCCATTTCCTGTCACTCGGCCAATTTCGTACCCATGTTGCAACTGTCCCTTTTATTCCATGAGCTATAACTTTGCTTACAAGTCTGTTTGCAGCATTGTGGCAAAGGCCTTTTGGAAGTCCATGCACACAACATCAACATTGCCCTCATCAACCCTCTTCAAAAAAACTCCAGCAAGTTAGTTAAATATGATTTTCCCTAAGAAAGTCCATGCTGGCTTTCCTTAATTAACCCGCATTTGTCCATGTAACTATTAATTTTGTCCTGAGTCATTGTTTCTAGAAGTGTGCCTACCAACGAAGTTAAACTGACTGACCTGTAGTTGCTGGGCTTATCTTTCACCCTTTTTTAACAAGGGTGCAACATTTGCAATTCTTCAGTCCTCTGGCACCACCTCTGAGTCGAAGGAAAACTGAAAAATTATGGCCAGTGCCTCTGCGATTTCTACCCTCACTTCCCCCAGTATCCTTGGATGAAGCTCATCTGGTATCAGTGCTTTATCAATTTTAGGTAGAGGTAATCAATCCAATACCTCCCCTTTTTCAATTTTAAATCCTTCTAGTGTCTGAATTACCTCATTTTTTACCATGCCCTAGGTAACAACCTCCTTCGTAAAGGCCAGATGCAAAGTATTCATTTAGAACCTCAGCTATGCCGTCAGCCTCCATGTATAAATCCCCCTTTTTGGTTCCTAATAAGTCCCACTTCCCATTTTACCACAGTTTTACAATTTATATGCCTATAGAAGACTTTGGCATTCTCTTTTATGCTAGCTGCAAGTCTCTTTTCATGCTCCCTCTTTGTTTCTCCTATTTGCTTCTTCGCCTCTTCTCTGAATCTTCTGTACTCAGCTTGGTTTTCAATTGTATTTTCTACCTGACACCAGTCATAAGCACACTTTTTCTACTTTATCTTAATTTCTACCTCGTTTGTCATCCAAGGAGCTCTGGATTTGTTTGCCCTACCTTTCACTTTTGAGAGAATATACCTTGGCTGTGCCCGAATCATCCCTTCTTTGAAGGTGGCCCACTGATCAGCTACCATTTTTCCTGCCAACCTTTGACTCCAATTTATTCAGCCCAAATCTATTCTTACCCCATTGAGATTGGCTTTCCCCCAGTTAATTTTTAACTCAGGATGGTTTTTGTCTTTTTCTATGGTCAGTTACAAAGTATGATACAATGATCACTGTCCCCTAAACGTTTTCCTACTGACAACTGATCTACTTTGCATTTCCAAGAACCAGGTCTAGTAGCACCTCTTTCCTCGTCAGACTGGACACATACTGAAGAAAATTTTCCTAAACAAGCTCTACACTATTATTATCCCAGTCTATATTTGGATAATTAAAGATACCCATTATAAGTATTCTATAATTTTGCACCTCTCTGTAATATCTTTGCAAATTTGGTCCTGTACATTCTTCCCACTAGTTGGTGGCCCATAGACTACACCAAGCAATGTAATCGCACCCTTCGTTGTTCCTGAATTCTATCCAAACAGATTCTGTCCTTGAACCCTCTGGAACATCCTCTTTCTTCAGCACTGCAATGCTTTCCTTTATCAATACTGTCACCCCTCTCCCTTTTCTTTCGTTCCTGAACATTTTGTATCCAGGCATACTAAACACCCAGTCCTGCCCTTCTTTGAGTCAGGTCTCTGTTCGCGCTCCATGCATGCACAGTGACCCTGATTTAGACTCTATTGTTGTCACCTTTACTCTGGCTCTACCTATTAACTTATATTTCCTACTCTCTTGCTATCTATCTCTCCGTGTATTCTGTGGCCCTTGGTAATTCTTCTAATATTATCTCCTTGCTTCCACACCCCTGCCGAGTTAGTTTAAACCCTCCCCAATAGAAAAATGCCCCACAAAGAACTCAGTCCCGGCTCTGTTCAGGTGCAACCAGTCCAACCTGTACAGGTCTCATTCCCCCAGAGCTGGTCCCAATGTCCCAAGAATCTAAACCACTCCCTCCTGCACCGACTTTCCAGCCATGCATTCATCAATCTTATCCTCCTATTTCTGTACTCCACAGCTAAAGAAAACCTGGCAGAGAAGAGTTCTAAGATTCCTAGAATATATATGAAGTAAGACTGAAAATACTGGGGTTTTTCAATCTTGAAAAAGGAGACTGGAAGGGGACTCCCCAGAAGCATTTAAAATAGCAAATAGCATGGACAAGGTAAATCCAAACGTTACTTCAAATCAAACCAGCAAAAAGTAAATTCAGGGCTGTTGTCATGCAGTTCTTCATACAAAGAGTGATCAACACATGGGAATTAAGGTTTTCTGGGTAGGCTCATAGAGGCAAAATCTTGGAAAAAATTAAGGAATAGCCATATGCCACAATGGGAAGACTGTCATGGATGTTTACCACATGAAAGGCGGCCATTCAACCCAGTGTGTCTGAACGACTTTTTGATGGAGAAATCCAAAACTAAGTGTATTACCTAGTTCTCCATCACTGCCTTGTATCATCCTCTGATTCAAATGTTGATTCACTTTTCTCATAAAAGATGTAATGGTCTCTGCTTCAACTACTCCCTATGACACGTAAATGTAAGCTCAAACAGCTTGCTGCAAAAAGAAATTTCTCCTAACTTCACTCTTTTTAAAAAAATTATATACATATGATGTAGGCATCACTGCCAATACCAGTATTTATTTATTGCCTATTCCTACTTTCTCTTGAGAAAATGGTGGTGAGCCTTATTTGCTAGGGGGTAGAAGTTGTGGGATTAGGAGGTCCTATTGAAGAAGCCTTCGTGAGTTGCTGCAATGCATCATGTAGAAGGTAGACACTGCTGACCAAGTGCACAGATGGTGAAGGGAATGAATGTTTAAAGTGGTGGATGGGGTGGCAGTCAAGCTTTGTCCTGGATAATATCGAGCTTCTTGAGTGTTGCTGGAGTTGCACCATCCAGGTAAGTGGGGAGTATTCCTGCACACTCCTAACTTGCGCCTCATGGATGGTGGACAGGCTTTGAGGAGTCAGGAGGTGAGTCAATCATGCAGAATTTCCAACTTCCGACCTTATCTTATAGTCACGGGATCTATGTAGCTGGTGCAATTGGGGTTTTTGGCCAATAGTGACCCTCAGATGTTGATAGCAGATCAGTAATTGTAACGCCACTGAATAGCAGTGGTTAGATACCCTGTTTTGGAGATGGTTACTGCCTGGCACTTTTATGGGGCAAATGTTACTTGTCATTTATCAGCATAAACCTGATTGTTGCCCAGGTCTTACTGCGTGCGGGCACAGACTGCTTCAGTGTCTAAGGAGTTGTGAATGGAACTGAACACTGTACAATCATCAGCAAACATCCCCACTTAGAACCAAATAATCCTGTGCACCAGAGAAAGGTCGATGACCATGGTGTTGGTTCCTGCTCTTTGGTGGAGCAATCCAAAACTAAACCACTGCCCCCTACTCTCACAGATACAACCTCCAGGTGCTCCTTTCCCATTGGTATCCTCTTCTATTTCTCCTTGCTTACTTGCAGCTACTGTAATCTCCTTCTATTTGACTTCTGACAGCATGATTTGCTCATGATCGTTCCTGTGTTTTCTCAAAAAAGAACATGGCCCATAATCACTATGAAGCTTAGGTCACAGGAGATGGCATTATTGACTTTTGGTTTCTTATGCCAAGAGCAAAAATGTTGCTGCTTCTGAGCAGGTTGGAGAGAACATACCACAGAAACTGTTAGAGACAGTGAGGTGGAAGGATCAGAGACAACTGTACGTTTTTGTGGAGCATTTGTTGTGTTCCATCTCATAGCAATAGAGCACAAATATCCTTGCAAACTTTCATGTTCTTCCAAGGGCAACACAACACATCTAATTTTGCCCCCCACCCATTCTAGTTTCTCTTTCTCTTTTTTTCCTGTAGATTAAACAGAATAAGAAGATGATTCAACTAAGATATTGGTCTGGGCAGGAGATGGGATCCCAGTGTCAGGAAATGTCTTGATTGGTGATTCCTGCCTCGAAGGGGAAAATCTGGGCCCTGCTCTCCAATGCAAGTTTGTGGGTGAGGGTGCCTTATTTTGGGGTGAAATATTTGTCCACTCCAAGCAAAAATCACATGCATCTTGGTCAAGAAAGACTACTTGGCCCTGAACTGGGATCCATTGCAGTTTGGCATGTTGATGAGAACAGGTACACCAGCATTATCTGAAGACTAGTTGATTGCTTTCTGAGCTGGAAAATGATCTATGCTTGGCCATTAAACTGAACACATTGCTATAAAGGGACTTGAAAATGCTGATTAGATCTTGCATTGGAAATATTAAAACTTAACGAGGTAAAGTTTCTGTTTAATTTGTCTGAAATCAGCCAAACTGGGGCCAGTGTAAAAGATTGAGAAATTTCAAGCACAGATTATGCCTAGCACAAATCTTTTACACTGAGCTAAAAAAAAATCGTGCTGGAAGCCAGGCCACCCACAAAACTGGCCAGGCTACCAGACTGAATTAATGAGTTTGGTGATTTTCCACCAATTATCCCATTTGTGGCGCTTCCAGGAAGCTCTTCAAATTAAGTAGTTTTGTTTAGGCGCAATGGCATTAGGCGCAATGACACTAGAAGACACCTTTTAAAAGCATTTAATTTAAAAGCTATTACATTTGCTTAGGAGCCGATTAGTGTACACCAGTGAAACTAGTAAACGGTCCTGCACAGTTTTTTTCTAAGGCTCTTCAGTCATTTAAAATCAGGTTATTCACAATTGCTGCATCAGACACACTGATTCAAAATGCTTATTTTCTGAAATAAATCCGATTTCAGCTGCATTAATAAAATTGTACTAAGTTATTACTCCTAAATATGTGAAGGAATTTTTGAAATGATTTCACGAAAAGAAATTACATCTAAAATGCTGCTCAACTATGTTGGTTCTTGACAAATTTTACATTTGCGATTATGCAAGTTGGAGCAGAAACATGAATTATGACTTCACTTCAGTTTGCACCCGGATTGCCATTAGCACCGAAGCAGAGAAGCTATCATATTTTATGCTTGTAAAGTCCCCATTGCTCAAACTCCCTTTAAATACATGGCCAGACTCTTGGCTGAGTAAATGTTGTACAACCATTAGGCAATACATAGTAAACAATTAAGGAAATCTCTAAGGGATACAGTTTTATCTGTTTACTATTTTTAGCAAAGTAGTACTTGCAATGTAGTGAACCTTGAACCTAACTGCTCCGAGGGATCTGTATTCTGCTGCTCTCTCTGCTGTTTGAGATCAGTAAGTGTAAATTAAACACTTTTAAGGAAAGCAACTGAGGAGTCATTTTCTTCAGTGAGAGACCTAGGAGCTTGTATATATTATCTATGTCCTGTCACTTTAATCCCTTCACCTGAACATTGATGAATATTCTGAACAAAATGCATAAAAACAGAATAAATGCAGGAGAGTTGCTTTTTGAAATGCCAAGAATTACCTTGGGGTCAAAAGTTCCGGGCGCATTCTTTTCCTGTTAGAACTAAAATACCACAGTTTGCATTTAAATGTAAGCCATTAAATGTCCAGGAGTGCACCCCCTCTTCTCACATAGGCAAAAGGGTTACTAAAATATAATGAATCTGCAGAGAGCATAAGTATGTATGACAAACCAGAGAAATACATGTGACAGATTTCCACATGAGAGTTTAAAGCAGTAGTGATTGTTTGACAGCAAAACCCCATCTATGCTAAGCTTCTTTTGATTTTTGTCAAGTCTAAATCCAAGCTACTATTAGCATGAATCTGGTAAGGACAAACTCATGAATTCCAAATGTCTCATGAAATGATCTGCCGTAATAAGTCAGGGGCATCAATATCTATTTCTTCTGCTGTATCTAATCTGACCTCTTGGGGCAGAAGCTACAGCTATGATTAAATCAGTCAATCATATAAGGTCATAATGCAAACTCAACTACTGCAACCTTATTTTTCACAGCTATTCCATTCCTTGTTGTGTCCAGTTGGATCTGGAGGAATAGAAATGCTGAAAATACTGTGATACAGCTAAAATGCACCATTGTTAATATTACCTTGATGACAGGTATCCCTAAGTATTCATGGGTGATTGTTTTGAGTACAGATCAGTTACAAAACAAGTCATTTTTCATTTTATGTGCGTAGGATAGTTAATACAAATGAGCTAAAAAGCAGGGAGCCGAAATGTTCAAAGCCCATGAAGTTTACAGCTCAATTAAAATTATTCTATCTTGAATAAAATCTAAAAGGGAACAGTAAATTTTTTCAGGTACTTCTGAACCTTGTATAGAAATCACACCAACCAATAGGCTCCTCCCACAATTTAATGGAAGCTTTTGTGGTATAAATGATTAAGTAACCTAGAATTGTTGCTACAGGATTTCCTGACAGTCGTTACTGAATTTGCTTAAATAATTTACATTAAGATCTTCATAGCTGCAAATTACTCCATGAGAATTATTTTACAATTAGGTTAACTAATTAGAAAAATGGGTAGAGATCTGTTGGATCTTCGGCCACATCACATTACATCCCAGGCAAATTTCTAGCGACTGAAATCTTCAGAGTACAAAGCCCTGCCTAAGACAGGAAGCAGGAGCTCCATTTAAAGACAACAATATGGATGTAGGCCAACCATTCTAAATTATGACCATGTGAAATGGCCATCCCAGGGTTGCTATGTCATCAGAAGCAGGTAGAAGTTCATTTAAAGGGCAGGGCAATGAAACAAATGTGTATTTATGTTTCTATTGGACTATATTTAGTAATTTGTTTTGCTCATTTTCCCCTAACATTCATGTTCATCATGAATCCTTTGAGCCAACTTGTGTGCTGTGTCTTTTATTGCCAACAATACTGCTGTCAATGAATGTTCCAATGCAATTCCCCCCTCCAAATGTATCTGAAGAGGGGAGGAAGAATGAAGACATACTGAGCAGGTTAGCCCGCACCCTAAGTATTCTGTACCAATCCACCAGTACCTTTATATAGCCGCGCATACCTCAGTTTGGGAGACAGTGTATGCAAGTAGAGGGTATAACTACCAATTGAAGCTGGGATAGGAAAACCAATGGCATAACAACAAAATGCAGATACCTGACTGTTAGAATTTGTTCACATTAATCACATCTCAATATGAATGATGGTGTTGATCAGAGATTAGTCAGAAATACAGAAGTTGAACCTATAGCAGGCAAATTGGCTATATCCCTGTGAAGTGTGAGTATCACTGTTGCCTAGAACGAAGGATCTGGGAATGTCCTTTGTAATGTTCAAGTCTGGAGTTCTGGCAAGAAGATACCTAGCTTTAATATACAATATGACATCATGTATATAATTCATAAACAAGGTTGTAGAATATCAGGGAACAGCCCCTCTAAGCTCAGAACTCTTGGGCCAGTCAGACACCTGACATCTACACAGGCAAAGTTTGAGCATCTTGGGTTTGCAGGAAACCAGGTTTTATAAGAATATTGTAATAGTTATTACACTATTGGTGTCTGAGTAATAAAGTTGCATTTGGGCAACATCGCTGCAGCCTGAATTATGAGCAATCATTTATTTTCATTTAAGCCATTTCCTAAGCCTGACTAATTATAATCTAGATGTTAACTCAGAATTATCTTACTTCTGACATGTCAAGCATTCAGTGGTGCTACTTGAAAGACATGCCAGGACGATCAACAGCCAACATAATCTGACTGGCTACATGCACCAAAAAACCAGGAAACACATCTGCAGCATAGTCTGAGGGTCCTCATTATCAGAGAAGCAGGAGCAGAACTGCACTTTTGGCTACGAGCACACCTGTTGCTACCATTCAGCTTAGAACTGGCACCACCAGTGGACAGTACCAGTCACCTATGCAATATTGGCCCAAAGGGAGTGCCCTGGAGCAACCAAGAAGCCACTTGCCTTGCAACTATCTCAAGTATTACCATCTTCACTTCAGCAGACATCAAACAGGTGCTGAGCTACACCATAATTTGCCTGCAGGATCATAACAGCACCTTAGATTTTCCTTTCACATGATCACCATCTGGCACAGCTTGTCCCTCTACCTCTTCAGACTTAGCAAAGGCTGCCAATGGGTTCAGACTTGTTTATAAGCTTTGAGATTTTTTGTCTTCCTATTTTGGCACTTCCCTTTAATTGTCTGTCCGTTTAAATTTCACTTGCACTGCAATAGTCCGCTCCAACCATTATCAGACTTCCTGCAAAGTCTAAATCTGCACATGGAGCTGTAAATAGCTATGCTAATGATCTTACCACAGGAAACGGCATGCAAACAGCACACTTTGGGTGCAATTAGCATTCATTTCTAACAATGCAGGAGTAAATTGCAGCCATCAAGTTTCAAAAAGGCAGACAAAATGGAAAAGGTTGGGGGCGGCTGGGTGGTAGCTCTAATAATTAAAGAAAACATCATCACAGTAGAGAAGAAGGCTCTTGGTTCAGAAAAGCGGGAAGTAGCATCAGTGTATGTGGTGATAAGAAATAACAAGCAGCAGGAAAACTGGTGTGAGTGGTTTATAAGACCCCTAACAGTAGCTATACGATTGGACTGATATTAATCAAGAAATAAGAGGAGCTTGTAGCAAGGGGAACACATTAATCATGGGGAGCTTCAATCTTCATTTAGACTGAAAAGTAGTTTGGAGGACGGGTTCATGGAATGCATTCAAGCCAGCTTGAGAAAAGAGGGAAAGAAAAACTCCATGGGAAAAGTCCTTGGATGACAAACAAGATTAAGGACAGTATTAGATTAAAAAAAATAGGCCAAGAATAGTAAACTTTAGGATTGGGAACATCTCAGAAAGCAGCAAAAGATGACCAAAAAAATCATGGAGGAGAAAAGAGCTCAAGATTACATGAGCAAGAGATATAAATACAAATTGGAAGAGCTTTTACAGGTTTGTAAAATGAAGAGAGCAGCAAAAGTAAACATAGATCCTTCAGAGGCTGAGACAGGAGAAACTACAATGGGGAATAGCAATTAATGACAGAGATATTAAACAAATATTGTGGACACCAAAGTGTTAATCAGTCTGGAAACAGCAACCTACATTAAACAACAGGTAGTGTGGTTTAGTTGTCAGTAAATGAAGAGAATAAAATCTTTAACTTAACCACTGACTTTTGCAATATAGAGATAGAACAAGATCGTGATGATATTGTCAGAATGGAACTTGCCCAGCATTTGCTATTGCATGTGTTGATATTTGGAAATAAAAAACACAAAATGTTGGAATAACTCAGCAGGTCTGACAGCATCTGTGGAAAGAGAAACAGAGTTAACATTTCGAGTCCATATGACCCTTCTTCAGAGCTGGTTGATATTTTAATATTGATATTTTTAGTGATATTGATATTTTGATAGATATTTTTGTAGTTTCTTTCTTTGATTCATATTTTTGAAATGAGTTATGTACTGGTTTTCTTTGCTGAAGTCATACCAAATGTAGTATTAGGAATGGAACAATGTATTTTTTGTGTAACGCAAAATGGTTGCTTGGTAGACTGAGAGCTGGTAGGAAAAGGATTAATTTGTGGACAGACAACGACCAGAAGAGAGATAACATGTCCAGTCATGTCGGCAGTAACATGTCAAACTGCAGCTACACACACAGAACCCTGGAACAAAGAACCAGCCTAGCATGGTTTGAATCCTCCAATCAGGATGCGGGCATTTGTGATGACTCCAAGGTCCCATCATCTCATTGGGAGGTAACCTGAGGTTGAAAGCACTGTGCCAATGAGAAGGCAACATCGCTGCAAATGTAGTATGAAGGTCCCACAGAAAGGTATAAGAACCAGATGTGTAGGAGACTCAGGGTTGCAGTTGGAAGGGAGGATAGCCTGGTCAGCTATCAATGTGAGCTACAGAACAGGACGGTTCAACCACTCAATCTTATCTGTCTCTCAAGAAACCAAGCAACCGGATTGTGAGCGTACATTAGCAGATATTTGTATCTGCGTTTTTACACTGATATCAATTTATATGCTAAGAGATTTAGGTTAATTGAAGTGTTACTTGTAACATAAGTAAAGCATACATTGAGTCATTGATATCCAGAGTGGACCTCCGAACTACAAGGGTTAAGTAGCTGATCCAGGAAATGTAATATTTTGGGCAAAATCACTTTAAATTCCTCATTCTTTTCAGCCCCTTGGTTCCCCAATTTTCATGGCATTTTTTTAATGTCTTCCACTGTGAACAGACACAATGGGCTGAATTTTACCGCAGGTTTCAGGGTCCTGGGTCAAACCATTACTGGGTACAGAGCCCGCACTGATTGGCAGCAGGATCGGTTCGGCAATTGTATCACGTGCGGTCTCCAATTGGCTGCCTGCGGCTCTGGTGTCCAATTAGGAATGGCAGGGGGGCTCCAGATGCTGCTGGGGGAGGCGGTGGCTAAGTAGTAGTATCACTGGATTACGATTCCAGAGGCACAGGCTAATGCTGTGGGGACACTGATTTAAATCCCACCGTGACAGCTGGTAAAATTTAAATTCAATTGAAAAATCTGGAGTTAAAAGCTAGTCTCAGTTATAGTGACTATGAAACTATTGTTGATTGTCGTAAAACCCATCTGGTTCACCACTGTTCTTTAGGGAAGGAAATCTGCTGTCCTCACCTGGTCTGGCCAACAAGAGACTCCCAACCCACAGTAATGTCTTAAATGTCCTCTGAAATGGCCTAGCAAGCCACTCAATTGTATCAAACTACTACAGAAAAGTCAATAAGGAATGAAACCAGATAGACCACCCAACATTGACCTGGGCACTGGAAATGACAACAACAAATTCAGCCCTGTCAACCCTGTAAAGTCCCCCTTACTAAATTCTGGGGGCTAGCGCCAAAATTGGGAGAACTGTCTCACAGACTACTCAAGCAACACCTGACTTAGTCATACTCACGGAATCATAGCTTACAGATGATGTCCCAGGCACCATCCCTGGGTATGCCCTGTCCTATGGGCAGGTCATTAGGCTGAGTCCTAAAGGATATAGCTGCTAGACTGGGTCTTCAGCTGGTAGTGAGGAAACCAACAAGAGAGAAAAACCGACTTGACCTCATCCTTACTAATCTACCTGTTGCAGATGCATCTGTCCATGACAGTATTGATAGGAGTGACAGCCACACAGATCTTCTGGAGACAAATTTCCAACTTCACATTGAGGATACCCTCCATCGTGTTGTGTGGCACTACCACCATGCTAAATGGGCTAGATTTTGAACAGATCTAGCAACTCAAAATTGGGCAACCATGAGGTGCTGTGGGCCATCAGCATTAGCAGAATTTTATTCAACTACAATCTGCAGTAGGGCATGTCAGGAGCAGCACCGTGCATAACTAAAAATGAGGTGTCAACCTGGTGAAGCTACAACACAAAACTACTTGCATGCCAAACAGCAAAAGCATTATGTGAAAGACAGAGCTAAGTGATCCCACAGCCAATGGATCAGATCTAAGCTCAGCAGTCCTGCTCCATCCAGTCAGGAATGGTGGTGGACAATTGAACAATTAACTGGAGAAAGTGGATCCACAAATAACCCCATCCTCAATGATGGGAGAGCCCAGCACACCAGTACAAAAGACAAGATTGAAGCATTTGCAACCATCTTCACCCAGAAGTGCCGAGTGGATGATCCATCTTGGCCTCTTCCTGAAGTACCCAGCATCACAGATGCCAGTCTTTAGTCAATTCAATTCAAGCCATCTGATAGCACAAAATGAATGAAGGCACTGGATACTGCAAAGGCTTTGGGGCCAGACAACATTCTAGCAATAGTACTGAACTAGCCCTGCTCCTAAGCAAGCTATTCCAGGACAGCAACAACACTGGCATCTACCGGTAATATGGGAAATTGCCCAGATATCTCCTGTCCACAAAAAGCAGGAAAAATCCAAGCTGGCCAATCACCACCACATCAGTCTACTCTCGATCATCAGTAAAGTGATAGAAAGGGTCATCAATAGTGCTATCAAGTGGCACTTGCTCAACAATAACCTGTTCACTGATGCTCAGTTTGGGTTCCGCCAGGGTCACTCAGTTCCTGACCTTATTACAGCCTTGGTTCAAACATGAACAAAAGAGCTGAACTCAAGAGGTGAGGTGAGAGCGACTGCCCTTGACACCAAGGCAGCATTTGACCAAGCGTGACATCAAGGATCCCTAGCAAAACTGGAGTCAATGAGAATCAGGGGGAAACTCTCCACTGGCTGGAGTTATACCTAGCACAAAGGAAGATGGTTGTGGTTGTGGGAGGTCAATCATCTCAGTCCTGGGACATCACTGCAGGAATTCCTCAGGATAGTGTCCTCGGCCCAACCAGCTTCACTTGAACCATCAACGATCTCCCCTCCATCATAAGATCAGAAGTGGGGATGTTCACTGATGACTGCACAATGTTCAGCACCATTCTCCTCAGATACTAAAGCAGTCTGTGTCCATATATAGCAAAAATTGAACAACATTCAGGCTTGGGCTGATAAGTGGCATGTAACACTCACACCACACAAGTGCCAGGCAAGGACCATTTCCAATAAGGTTGACCAGAAACTGACCTGGACCAACTATATAAATACTGTGGCTAGAAGAGCATGTCAGAGGCTGGCAATTCTGTGGCCAATAACCCACCTCCTGACTCTCCAAAGCTTGTCCACCATCTACAAAGCTCAAGTCAGCAGTGTGATGGAATACTCCCCCCTTGCCTAGATGAGTGCAATTCCAACAACACTCAAGAAGCTCGACACCATCCAGGGACAAAAGCAGCTTGCTTGATTGCCATCTCATCTACCATCTAAAATATTCACTCCCTCCACCACTGACGCACAGTGGCAGCAGTATGTAGCATCTACAAGATGCACCTCAACAACTTACTAAGGATCCTTTGATAGCATATTCCAAACCCATGACTTCTACCACTTCGAGGGACAAGAGCAGCAGATGCATGGGAACACCACCACCTGCAAGTTCCCCTCCAAGCCACACACCATCCTGACTTGGAACTATATCATTGTTCTTCACTGTCGCTGGGTCAAAATCCTGGAATTCCCTTTTTAACAGCGCTGTGTCTACACCATATGACCTGCAGCAGTTCAAGAAGGAGGCTTGCCACTACCTTCTCAAGAGAAATTAGGGGATGGGTGATAAATACAGGCCTAGCCAGCGATGCCCACACCCTGTGAAAGAATAAAAAAGGTAGGTGCTGTTGAGGTAGGTTTGAGACCTTGGAGCAGCTCCAGGTGATTAAATTGAAAACAGAAAATTCATAGGGCCAAGAGCCAGAAGGGAAAGCCCTCTGGGGGGATTGATGGGCCCTGTCCATGGTTCCCTCTATGGGCCAAGCAGCCTCCAGCTCCAATGGCCCTCACAGGCTGCTGAAGGAAGCCGCATGCATTAAGCTGACAGCTTCCCTGTATGGCATAAGCAAAATTCTGCTCCCCGAGCACGTCTTCTTTTGACTGGGCATTTTACAGCCTCCAACAATTTTAGATTGGAGCCTTTGCCTCCATTTTGTTTTATTTTTCTTTGCTGCTTTGGTTTTTTATTCTCTTTTTTTCTTACATTCACACATCCTCCAGACACATCTTTGGTTTCTTTAATTGTCCCACTTCTTTCAGTCCTTTTGCACTGCATTGTGCCATAGAACCTTTTGTCATTTAATCTCTCTTACCTTATCTCAGACATTCCCTTTTGTCCTTCTTCCCACTGCTCTACCCATCTCCCTTTCACTGGCTCAAGACCTATTACATTTCTAGCTTTTGACAGTTCTGATGAAAAGTTATTGAACTGGAACATTAACTCTGCTTCTCTTTCCACAGATGCTGCCAGGCCTGCTGAACATTTGCAGTGCTTTTTGTTATTAATCCATATTTGCAGCATTCGTACTATGTTGTTTTTGTACATGCTGAGATGCTGTGTCCCTTTGCTGGAGAGTCTCGAACTGGGGGCAAAGTCTCAGAAAAAGGGGTCAGCTATTTAGGATTGAGATGAGGAGAAATTTCTTCACTCAGTGCTTTGTGAATCTTTTGAATTTTATGCCCCAGAGGGCTGTGGATGTTCAGTCATTGAGTATACTCATGATAGATTCTTGGAATCTAAAGGAATCAAGGGATAGGGAGATTGTGTGGGAAAGTGGAGTTGAGGTCGAGGATCAGCCATGATCATTGAAGGGTGCAGCAGGCTCCAGGAGCTGTATGGTCCACTCCAATTTCTATTTCTTAAATTTTCATCTCAGAAGTCAAATCTTGTATTCCAAATATTCCCTTCCTTAACTTGTACCGTATCTTTTTGTCCTAATCTTTCACACACAGTCTTGAAGGGAAAGGGAGACAGATTCCACTTTTGGGAGGAAGCTGGACTATTAAACAAACCAGTGAGTACAAATTTTACTTTAACAGAATCATGCAATATTGTTAATTTGACAGGAAAATATCTCATTAGTTCAGTTTTCTTCATTGCACTGCCCACAAACCAGTAGCGGCTCCCATCGATGCTAAGCGGCTCCCAGGGCCCGGAGAGCAGAGTGCGACGGAGTGGAGTTCCAGGGTTCTGGGGCGTAGAGGCTGGCTGCAAAGTAAAAGGCCCCGGGGAGGAGAGGCTGGCTGCGAGGTCCTGGAGTGAGTTGCTGCAGAGTGGAGCCCCAGGTCGTGGGATGGGGGTGGGCGGCGGCTGGGAGAGAAAGAGGCTGAGCATGTGTGTGGGAGTGAGAAAGAACGAGAGCAAATGTGTGTGTGTGTGTGTGTGAGGGAGCGAGAGAGTGAGTGTGTGTTTGAGAGAGATTCATTTGTATCCAGGAAATGGACCCAGTCAGCAGGATTGAGCCAATCCTGTCAGCAGCCTCTACCAGTGAGGTGCCACCTAGCATTTTGATGCAGTTCGCTACGTGTTCAAGAGGCAGCCGCCATCACAGTAGGGTGAGACTTTCAGGAGTGTGTCACCACCTGCCCAGGATGGAGAAGCACATTCTGCAGGTAAATCCCTCACCCTAGCTGTGAGATACGGTCAAGTCAGTCCACTTCAAGTCTGCATTCCCCCTGAAAGAACAACGTATTCTGCTTTTCAATAATGTCCTTTCTTCCTTTGTGTTATCGCAAGCAGGAGTGAATGAGGCAATGGTCTCTTTTATGGTAGTTAATGCAGAAAGCCAACACTCCTTTCAAGTGAAGCAGCATTTCACTTGCATTTCCCCCAACTTAGTCTACTGTATTCGTTGCTCCCAATGCGGTCTCCTCTATATTGGAGAGACCAAACGTAAACTGGGCGACCGCTTTGCAGAACACCTGTGGTCTGTCCGCAAGAATGACCCAAACCTCCCTGTTGCTTGCCATTTTAACATTCCACCCTGCTCTCTTGCCCACATGTCTGTCCTTGGCTTGCTGTATTGTTCCAGTGAAGTTCAACGCAAACTGGAGGAACAGCACCTCATCTTCCGACTAGGCACTTTACAGCCTTCCGGACTGAATATTGAATTCAACAACTTTAGATCTTGAACTCCCTCCTCCATCCCCACCCCCTTTCTGTTTCTTCCCCCTTCCTTTTGTTTTTTCCAATAATTTATATAGATTTTTCTTTTCCCACCTATTTCCATTATTTTTAAATCTTTTTATGCCCCCCCACCCCTAGAGCTATACCTTGAGCGCCCTACCATCGATTCTTAATTAGCACATTCGTTTAGATAATATCACCAACTTCAACACCTCTGTGTTCTTTTGTTCTTTTGTCTGTGACATCTTTTGATTATCTACTCCTATCACTGCTTGCTTGTCCCTACAACCACACCACCCCCCCACTTCTCTCCCCCCACCCAACCCCCCCACCCCACCTTAAACCAGCTTATATTTCACCCCTCTCCTTGGATTCACCCAGTTCTGCTGAAGGGTCATGAGGACTCGAAACGTCAACTCTTTTCTTCTCCGCCAGACCTGCTGAGTTTTTCCAGGTAATTCTGTTTTTGTTTTGGATTTCCAGTATCCGCAGTTTTTTGTTTTTATCTTTTTGTTTTTAACAACTTCAGACCTTAGCTACCTTCCCTGACAGTAACTGATGGTAATGTAGGATGGGCGTACCGATGCCTCCAAGAATCGGAGTTGGGACTGGGTTGATGCCTGAGATAGGGAAATATCCCATTGATACACTACCTGGGCAGGGGTGGGGGGAGGGTGGAAGAGTCAACACACCCGGCAGGCACCTGCCTTTTACTTCCGTCAGACTCCATGGTCACTGGAGCCTGCTCAGCTTTGCAATATTTCCATTTATCACTCTTACCGCTTACACACTTTAATTATTCATACATTCTCTGGGTCCCACTAATGTGTTTTAGTTTCTCCCATCATGTCCTTTTTCTTCTTAATGCTATTGTCATTTCTGTTAAACAAATATCGTACACACGCCTAATCATTTCACAGGTCTTTCCTTTTCTTGTATATGTGGCTTTCCCCTTGTTCTGGTCATTCTTATAGGAATCTGATAATCTGTAACACCTTTGGTTCTGACCAAGGAATATACTGGTCAAGTAATTTTTTTGCAATTCTTCACAAATACTGCCTTAACTGCTTAGTATTTCCAACATTTTCAGATTTTGTTACAAACTTAACTAACTCTTAAAAATCTAACTGCTTGCAATTATCAGTTGCGGACAAAAACTGCATTCTAAAATGTATCAGATTGCACTTATAAAAAGCAAAATACTGTGAAATCTGAAATAAAGATTGAAAATACTGGAAACACTCACCAGATTTGGCAGTATCAATGGATAGAGGAACAGTGTTAACGTTTCAGGTCGATGACCCTTCATCAGATGAAAGGCTACAAAACGTTCATTCTGTTTCTCCCTCCACAGATGCTGTCTGACTTACTGAGCATTTTCAGCATTTTCTGTTTTATTTCAGATTGCACTTATGCTAAAAAAAATTATACGTAAAATTGCTCCGGTTGCAGCTATAATTTGCATATATATCATGCTAAATGCATATAGAGTTTCTCAGCTGACTAATTTACATGCACAATAAAAGCTCATTTCCCAAAGCATTGTAGTATTTCCCAAAGCATTGTAGTTACAGACGGCAACGCTTTCCCCCCCGTCAGGTGGAAGTGCGGGAGCTGGTGTGGGCGGGTGGCCTTCCAATCAGCGCCTCTGTTCGGGGTTGGGGGGTGCGGTGGGGGGGTGGAGGGCGCAGCCATTTTACATGGGCAGGCCAATTAAGGCCTGCCTAGTGTGACGTCCGCCAGGAAGTGCTATGTGGGGGGGGGATTTCCCTCAGCCAGGAGTGCGCTCTTTCATGCATGCGCGCGAAAGAGCGCACAGATCTCCCTGAGGCAAAATGCTGCCCCAGGGAGATTGGCTCCGATTTAAAACTTTCAACAAAGGTTATCAAAAAGTTTCCCTGTCATGTCCCCTCATGTGACACTGTCACATTAGTTAGGACATGTCCATAGCTTTTATTTAAACCTTTCATAAAAATTTAAATATCCTCATGAAACCTCATCCCGTCTGTGGATGAGGTTTCATGCTTTTTCACAAGCCCACCTGGGCTCTCAGCCTGCCCACCAACCTTAAGGTTGGACGGGCAGGTCCATCAATCATGTTAATTCGTTTTTTAATAGGCCGTTGACAGTTCAGCGGGCTGCGCACCCGCTGAACTGAAAAGCTAAATGACTTGGGGTGACATCGAGACGTACGCCCGACATATCCCCGTGTCATTTTACTCATCGGCGAGGGGGCCCCGCCCCCGCTCACAGACCAGAAGATGCTGCCCATGAAGTAATTTGTTAATGTTTTTGGTGTTATCTACTTGTGTACTGTACTTGGTCACTGCTGGAGACTCCCAGGAGGACAGAGAAACGTTTTAGGGATCTCCTCAAAGCATTCCTGAAGAGGTCAAACATTCCCACTGACTCATGGGAGATGCTGGCTTGTGACCGATGAAAGTAGAGAATGCTCATTCAGGAAGGCACCGAACACATCAAGAGACTCTGTTGGGAGCTTGCAGAGGCAAGGTCAAGGAGTTGGAGGGAGCACACAAACCTCCAAACAACCCATCTACTCAAAACGTCAAGCATCTGCCCCTATTGGCAGATCGCGCATTGAATTTAGCAGCCATTTCAGAACCCATCAAATTGCAGTGGATGCAAGTCATCCTCAATCCTCAGGGACTGCCAAGAAGTATTTTCAAAAGTTGGCTGCAAACCAAACATACTTGAGCAGTTCAATACAGAATCAAAAAATTGGATTCATTCCAGTACTACAAAGCCTTCATTTTCAAAAGCTTTTGGCATTGCACATTAATCCACTGAAAATCAATTTATGCTTCAGTATGCTTGAGGTTTAATTAAAGATGCCAAAGGAAGAATAAAAAAAAGCCAAATGCATTTGAAAAATAATTCATTGAAACTATTGAAAAAAGAGAAGTTGGAAGGTAATTATATTTTCTTTTTCCTGGCTTTTTCCAACATTTCTATGCACCCCCCCCCACCCTTCTCTACCACATTCCTTTTTTAACCCACTAAGAAAAGGCTGGCCTCTCATACTTTTTCTTCATTGGTTACATGATGTAGGATTTAGTGTTCTCTGTACTTCCTTAAATTGTTTGCAAAATGTGGTGCATTGGAAATAATGTCTAAAAGTGGACATCGTTTTCTATGTGAATTTTCATATAATCTCTGCAGAGAAGGATAGTATATTATTCTTATATAATTTATATTCTATGGATCTAATTAAACACCTCGGCTTACTTTGTTTCAGCAAGCACTGATACAGAGTGATGCCATTTTTTAAGGTTGGTGCATTACAGACCAATATTTTTCCTGCTCCATTTTATTTAACAATTAACCATTCATTATATAAGCATGTTTTACATATTTTGTATCTTAAATTTGTTTATTTGTACTGTTTATCAGTTGACAAGTATTAACTGATCTGATTTTTCTCTGCTTTGCATCCAGGAAGCAAAACACCTCAGGTGTCAAGCTTTGACCCTTTTGCGCTGCTCATATTCCTGGGTGTTGCCTTGAGGGATGGAACAGCACTTGTGCTAAACCATGCGTAAACATGTAAATATGTTGGTAATGAGGTCATTACACATTCAGCCTCACTTTCCTCTAACCCGCTGGCCTAACAGTGGGGCCATTTTAGTCACAGGATTTTATTACAGTATTCCTTCCTGGACTGACTCTTGTTCAAACTGGGAGGAATGATATGTATACCAATGGACTGGAATAGAAAAATGACCCAGTTACAGACTCCTACTGGGGACCAAAGAAACGGACACCAGCAGTTAGCTAAATACATGGGGTTGGAGGGGAGGGGGAGGTGGGCAAGGGACAGCCAAGGAAGGATGGCAATGGGGAAGTGGGGAACCCCAAGGCAGGGGAGACCCAAGTTTCCTTTTGGGGCCTGAAGCAGTCCATAAAGAATCCAAGAAGTAACTTTCCTTATCACCCTTTTTCTGGGCATCTTCTCATGTGATTTCAAAGGTTCCATGGTGAGGCTGGCACTAGTTGCCAACACACTCCTGTGAGTATCTGGTCATGGTTCAATTTTTGAAAATTTTGCTGCAAGGAACTTAAACACCTCCTGAACCCTAATGGTTAAAACTAAAGTTGGAGGGCAGGTTGCTGCCTATATTTTAGCTCAGTGGATGCCTCGTCCTTGTTGGGTTAAAATTAGCTCATTTACACGCAGATTTCTGTTACCTCAAAACATTTTTTAAAACCCTTAATTTGATTTATGTCCACAAACAACTGCATTTGCTTTTGATTGCATCTCCAGAGTCAGCCCACCAGAAGATTGTGGATCACCTACTCCTTGCCAAGGCATCTCAGGAGTCCACAGGACATTGAGGATATCATCTCATGCCATTATCATGGAGGAGGAGGAGGAGCAGCAGCAGCAATGGATGGAGCAAAGAAGAATCAAGCATAATTTGAGAAGGTGTCAGCCCGCCTGATATTCTCTCATTCAAAAAACTATAGTGGCAGCATTGGTCATATATTTGAATAGCTCCGCATAGTGCCTTGATTTGTTTTCCTACATAAAAGATGTCATATCTGAAGGAAAGTTGTTACTGCTGTTCTTTTGCATTTGAAACACATTATTTTATGGCTGAATTGCCACAAGATGACAAAGTCTGTCAGGGAGATCGGGGGCGTCAGAGCCAGATTCCCTTTATGTCACCAACCATATATCCAGGGTCTTGCACACTTGCAACTAATTTTCTGTAGGTTAACATAAAGCTATTTGCAGATCTATGCCATCTGCTTCAAAGACACCTGCAAGCAACTTGTGCCATAGGGTATCAGTACAATCAAGGTCACCATCTCCCACAACTTATTTTCTGTTGCGTAGTCAATTATGCTGCACTTCGCTCTTGATGAAGTGTTACGCAACAGTTTAGTTGAAGAGATGAGTCTAGAAAAATTTTGATGAACAACACGCCCAACTGATAGAGATAATGGGTTTCAATTTCTGCTTTGGTTCAAGTATAATCTTGGGTATTTGCAAGTAAGGCAGCCATTTTGCCTTCTTCCCACCATACCAACGTAAATAAAAACCAGGCAGTTTCTATAAAAGCAACTGTATTACTATGCCTATTTTACATGCAGGCAGCAAGTTGAAAATCATTTAGCCTTCTTTCCTGCTTTCACGTTTATTTTACTACATATTTTATGTGCAACACACAGCCTTTGGAAAGGTTAAAATAAACACAGCCTTTCTAAAAGGTTAAAAAGTGTTTTTCACCCATATACGGCCTCTTAAGGATAAGTGTTTGGATCCCTTTAATGTTTTCATCAGCTCCGATCCTTTAGTGAGCTCCCAATGCTGGGAACAATATATGTCTTGAACTTGCTGTAAATAAATCATGACAGCCATCCTGGGAAGTTAGGGGCTATCAGGCTGCATAGAAAACAGTGAGCAATGCATTTGCTGTAGAAACGGTTCACCAATGTGTGGCCCTGCAGATATTCTATTTGTTTCATAAAAGAAAAACTGTGCTTATCTAAAGAATGTCAAAGAACTTTCAGCAGTCAAATGGTTAATAAGTCTGATCCTGATAAGATCTATATCTTCTGTCACCTCAAAAATGAATGTATATTGATCAAAATTCTAATACAGTTCTTTTCATAAGCGTATACATCCTTTCTTAAAAATATTAGTTTTTAATGACTGTGTCCTTGATGACTAACAATGCAAAACATAGTAATTATTAAATATAAATAACAAATGCTACACAAGTCAGGCTCTTTTCCCACGGTGGGAACCATTACCATAGCAACAGCAGCGATCGCTGTGCGATCAGTTCAGGATTTTCAAGCTAAATATGCAGCGGCAGATCTGTATTTATAATTAGTGCTTTAATTTGAACTAAAGAATTTTAGTTCATTATGTTGAGATTATTAAGCCTCGTCATGAAGAGAATTAATCCGTCTGCTTTCCCCCTCTCATTTTTCAATGCAATCATCTAAAGAAAAAAATCTTTCCATGTTTGTATTTAAATGATGCTCCATACTTTAGGAATGTTTAGCTTTGTCATGGATGTTACCTAAACATCCTGTGCTAATTTAATGTTCCACTCTAGACCTTAACTAAATATTCCATAGATAACTTTAAAAATAGCTTTGTGGAAAAATTCTTGTGGGAATGCAAAATACCGCCGACTCTAGAATCTGTATGGGTGGACAATGAGTTTAATTGAACTCCTTATTAAACCACAAGTGCAGAATTTATGCATCACGTTTGAAAGTTTTAAGATCATGGCATAAAATAGCCATAATTTGTGTAAGCTTCAAAGTATAGATCAGCTATATTGCATTCTGTTCTGACTACCCAACATTTGGAGAGATTAGAGAAATTAATAGCCAAGTGCTGGATAGTGTTGCAATTGCACCTAGATAACCAATGGAGTCAGTAAGAACACCTGAAGCGAGTCTGGGTGTCAACATAGCACTATAATGCACATTATGAAACTGCCCGACTAGACTCATGCAAATTCAGCCTTGCGCATGCAAGTAAAACAAAGTGCATACAGTACATGTATCCAGTTTTCTCTGATTCATGTGTATGATTTCAAATGTCAATATGAACAAATGCAGCTTCAATTATGAAGAAAATATAATTGTGACTATCATCCAATAAACTGTGCCTGTGCAGTAATGTGTGTTATTTAATACAAATCAAGTAATAACAAAGGCACTTAAGAGGTGATTCCAGAACCTTGTGTACCCAGCTGACAGCCATACCCACAGGGAGAGTGAATCATAGAATCAGCACTGCAATGCTGTCCTATCTCCAACCTGCATTGTCTACACCTGCTGGAAGCATGGGATCACGGTGTAACCTATTTAGGTCTGGATACGTTTACTCATAATTCACTATTAGCAAACATTAAACCTTATATGTAGCAAAATAATTTACATTTATATTATCAAACAATTATTATTGTGTTATGCCCAGTAAAGGCATGCCATATACACCACTGTAAATATGGACTGTGTTCGTATTGAAGTTTTCGGGAACCGTCTTTTTAAAACAAAATAGACACTGATGAACTGTTAAGCTGACTGCCAAGAGTCAGGTGACTTTTACAACTTCAAAAGACTATCTCAAGCTTCCTGAACATTCATTATTAAATCACCCTGGGTGGGGGCCTCCCCCTGGAATGGACATATCAAGACGAATACTAACCGTGGAATTCACACTTGCTATTGTTTGGGGATTTACCCCAAGCACAAGTCCAGACTCCATGTCTCCGAGTTGGAACCCTAACAATGAGGGCTCGGCAGAAACCAATTCATCCTAAGTGAGTGTGAAAAACACATCCATTATCTCCATTATATAACATGGCTTTCAGCTAACCATTCTGGGTGGGTATTACCAGTATTGGTCATGTAACTGAAGGTGGCTGGAAATAATGAGTTTTCATCTGACGACCCAGAAAGACCTGAGCAGTCTGCAGAAAACACTAAAAGAGACGGCAGCTATAGCAAATGGTTGTATCTTTGTCTTTACAAACCTGGAGGCTATACATCTTAAAAGAGCCTCCCAGCCTAATTCCTTCCTCTCAATAGTCCACCAGTATTGAAACGGGGCCTCCTGGCACAGAAACCACAAGTAATCAGCTTCGTGATCTGCTGAAAAGACCATCTCTTTGAGGGACTCCTGCAATAAATCTGATATCCAACTTCAGCTATTCAAACCCATCTGAACTACAATCCAACAATGGTAAAAGGCTCCTTTCTTTATTGGGCCAGCAGAGACTATTCTTCTACATTAATCCAACATGTGAACTGTTAATTATTCTTTTGATTTTAGAACTTGTAAACATATACTATTTTCTTTAACTGTACCTTCCTTGAGTGTGTGATGTGTGAATGACATAGCTTTTAACTTTTTGGGGTGAGTGTGAATAAATAATCCTCTTTATTTAAACCCACAAAAATCTTGCTTATTTTTAAATTGACCACATACTCAGGGCCTAAGAAACACACATATCTTCCTCTTTAAAAGCACACTAATTATTGACAATAAGGGAAGGGAATTGGGGGTTTCAGTTTCTCTCTCTTCCCCTGTCTGTGACAACTGGAACATGCCTTTATTACAATACAACGCCTGTTAGCTGGCAAGCTGTAACATCCTGCTCTTTTGCTCCATTACACTGTATGCAAGAAAATTAAGATAAATTGAAGTCTGTGAAACAAACTGAGCAGGCACAAGAATAACAGAATAAAAAGTGGGACATTAATAGCAGGGCTTTCAAAGTCATCTACATGGCTGTTTTATGTAGCAACTACTACTACAAAAAAGCCTTTTATCATACTGGCAACATTAAGTACTGGCATGATCAGTCTGTGAAGCTGCTTTGGTGAGGAAGTAATATCAATTGGCCATTGCAATAACTAGAATCAATTACTTTACATTCCACAGCTTCCCAAACTACTGGCTGGTATTTCAGATTTACAGCATGACACCCAGACATCTGATAAATGTGAATAAATCTCACCATGACTAATAGTCTACAACAACAAGAGCAAATTGCATTTATATAGAATCTTTAATGCAGTAAAACACCCCAAGACACTTCGAGTGTTATCAAACAAAAGGTAACACTGAGTTAGACAAGGGCATTTTAGGACAGGTGATCAAAAGCTTGGTCAAAGAGGTAAGTTTTAAGCTGTGTCTTAAAGGAGGAGAGACAGGTAAAAGATGGAGAGGTTTAAGAAGAGAATTCCAGAACTTACTGCCCAGGCAACTGAAAATGTTGTTGCCAACGTGGACCAATTAAAATCGGGGATGCACAAAAGACCAAAACTGGAGCAGCTCAGAGATTATGGAGGGTTGCAGAGCTGGATGAGGCTACACAGATAGGAACAGGAGAGGCAAACTATTGAGAAAACCACAAAGTAAGGTTTCTGCTTGCTACGTTTTATTTTGGCATTTTTCCTTTTATTGAAATTCATTTTTTCCCCCTCACAACTTCCTTTCTAAATGTTTCCATAATCATGCATAACCCTTGCTGAGCAGGTTGGCTGGAAATTTGCTGCTAGAGTTGTGATAATACCATTCACTGGTTGGCAACCATTCGAGACAAGAAAACACTTAAGGGTGATCACCCCCATTAATTTTGTTTCTATCCCTGTAGTGAAGTGTATAAGCTTTGAAATAACTCATGACAATGTTATCGGATGAGTGCTTAACTTGTTTGTGTGACATTGCTTTGACTATTGCTTGAGCAGGGATATTAACCTGTTTTACGATAAATAAGGCTAAGTATTCATCAGCTATATCTCCAATAGCAATTCCTAGGTTATTGTCTCTGCTTAGCACATCTCCCTGAGGCAGAGTTAAGATCAAGAGCTTATTTCGAGGAGTATTAGTCAACTAATTCCCAAGAGTGTATGATGCTGTGCATAAGAGCTCCAATGTGCTTTTAAAATTATTTCAGATAAATGGTAGTAATTTACTAACAACATCAGTCTCCGTTCAAATATCAGTTTAATTCAAACACATAAAACTAACGTAACTACAGTTTGAAAGAGACATTATAGAGTACATACAGCTGCAGGTTTAGAGTGTTATTGATAGTGAATTACATGTTAGCCTTCTATTTCAGAACTATTTCTAAGGGACACTTTGAACGGAAATATTTCCCTGCAAAGTTGTACTTTTGAAACTGGCCAAAAGTATCTATTTACTATACGCATTTCAACGAGGGCTAACTCAGGGAAAATTAATGACTGATATAATCGAGGTGAAAGTCCTAAAAAACAAGTGGGCAAATTTCATTCACACTGCATGGGTGGTAATCTAGTAGCGTGGACCTTCCATCCATTACAGAACCCAACAAATTTTAAATCTATTGTAAAGAAAATGGCAGATTCTATAACAGATAGGAGATCTACTCTACCAAATTATGACCCCTGTGATGAAGTTGGAAATTTAAAGCAATAAATTCCCATGAATGGATGGTATTATCTCAGAGTGCTGAAGCATATTAGAAGTAATATTTGTGAGACATTGGCAATCATTATGGGGGTCTCATTGAATACTGGTCAAGTATCAGTGGATTCGAAGGAAGCAGTGTGTGTTCAAAACTGAAAACAAGCAATTAGAGACTCGTTAGTCCTTGTAAAATAATGGAATAATGTATCAGATGTAAACTTGAAAATTAACACAACAATAACTTATCAAAAAGCAGTTGACACATGGATGAAGAAAGGGGAGACCCTGTCTAACCCAGCTTCTTGGCTTATTTGAGAAAGTGACATCCTAAATGGAAAACTGGTAGGCCCTACAACATGTTGTAATCAGACTTCCAGAAAGCACTCAACAAAATTCCAAAAGAAAGGCTATTAATTATGCTCAAATTTGTGAATATTCTGGGTAAATCTCAAGTACAATTAGGGATGGGCAACAAATGTTGGCCTTGCCAGCGATGCTCACCATCCTATGAAAAAATATAAAAATCTTGGGCATTAATAGGAAATTAGTTGAAGAATAGAGAATAGCAGATGCTTTTTCAAAAATTAAATGAGAAGAAACATTAAGTAAGATACCCCAGCAATTCATGTGAAAGAACTACCATTTCTAATGGATTCAGAAACCCAATGAGTTGGTAAAATTTGAAGTTGACACTAAATGAGGAGGGGGCAAGAGAATCAGAGGTTATAGAATAAACTGGCAAAAATGTAAATAGGCAAACAATGGCTGATAAAAATTTAATGTAGAAAAATGTAAAGTGTTCCATAGTGAAGGAAAAATAAGCAATGCCCATATTCTACAAAGGTATTGAATTAACTCAGGATGACACTGAAGAGACCAGGAGCATTAGTACACTCAATATGTTCAACCGATGCAGAGCAACCAAAAAAACGAAGCCAACTGAATTACATAACCTTGCCTTATTTTCTACTTTGGCTATGATCAAACAGTACAGTACTCTAGTTAGAATGCACCTTGAATACGACATCCAGTTCTGGTTGCCAGGAAATTCAATTGAAGCAGCGTAGGCAGAGCAGAGAAGAGATGCAAGGCTAACTGACAATGTCAGATTGTCTGAGATCTTAAATGTGAAGAAAGCTGGGAGAGATAGTGGGGGGCAGGAAAATTCAACTCGTGTCTGATACATTTTTGCAGTGAAAATCAGCATTAGACCTCCAAATTTCAGGGCGCATTTGTTGTGCCCAAACTACAACGGAATTGCACTGATCAGTACAGGAGTTTGAATGATTTTAAGCCATCAGCCTAACAGAGGTGCTGATCTATTTAAATACTCAAATCAGGATCCTATGCCAGTTTAAGATCTCAAAACCAATTTTTGGTATTAATTTCTGTGGGGCGAGGGGAAGGAGAAGCAATCGTCCTGGGATAACAAAGAAACTGAGGCCTGTTGCCAGCATATTTCAGTCCTCTCCTTCCAAGAATAGCCACACGCTTCCTCCCTCCCAGTCCCATGCTGTTAGCCAGCTCAGCATAGGAACTAGCTGATTTCCCACCTCCCTGACCAGCAAGCTACAATAGGGCACACATTTCTCAACCTAAAGCTTTACAGCTCTGAAAAGCAATCTTGTAGAGGTATATAATAAAGTTAAAGGAATGGTACCAGGTACATTCTGAAAATTACTTTGCTAAATTGTAAAAGGAGGACACAGCTTCAAACTAATATAACACAGAATCTTAACATTACAGAAGGAGGCCATATGGCCCATTGTCTGCACTGGCTCTCCAAATGAACATTATAACCTAGTGCCATTGCCCTGCCTTTTCTCCGTACCCTTGCACATTGTTTCTATTCAAATAATCACCAAATGCCCTCTTGAATGCCTCGATTGAAACTGCCTCCACCACACTTCCAGGCGGTACATTCCAGACCCAAACCACTCATTGTGTGAAAAAGTTTTTTTTCACGTCACACTTGCTTCTTTTGCAAATCACTTAACATCTGTGCCCTCTCGTTCTTGATTCTTTTATGAGTGGGAACAGCTTCTCCCTGTCTACTTTGTCCAGCCCCCTCCTGATTTTGAACAACTCTATCAAGTATCCTCTCAGCCTCTTCTCTCCAAGGAGAACACAAATTTAGATTTGATATCAGGTAGCTCTTCTTTACACAAAGAGTGACCAACACTTGGAGTGGAATCTTGGAAAGGGTACTGAGGGAAAATTTTTTAAGAAACAATTAGTGCTGCAATGGGGGTCTACAAGGAAGCTATGAATGAATGAACTAAGAGGGGCAAATGACTTTCACATCCTTAGTTACTTTGTGATCCTGTACTTCACCTGTGTTAAATTCTAAACTTCTCAACGTTCATATTTTCAAGGATTGATGGTTTGTATAATTGAAATTGTCAACTCAGCACACCACTGCCAGCTGCGTAAGAGTAGAAGTCTTGGAATTAGCTGCTGGTCAGTGTAAAGGATCTTAGGGAAGGTGAACTTACAAGATGGCAGATAATATATAAAAAAATATACATCCATAGCAACACAAAATCAACTTACTGGAGAACAACAGAAACGTGTAAAATAATCTGGGTTCTATTAAAAATGGGAATAGAAAGACAGGATGAGAACTCCCAGGTTAGGCAGCTAATACTGTGTTATGAACACCTAAAAAATGAGCTGCACAAGTATCTGATTAGGAAAGGAATTGAGGATTGTAAGAAAGGTACATGTATGCTCGCGACCTTGTTACTTTGTTTTACTTGCCCAGTCATCTTTTTCAAGTTGCTATCAGATTGTAACCCCAGTGTACATACGAACATACGAATTAGGAGGAGTAGGCCACTCGGCCCTTTGAGCCTGCTTGGCCATTCAATAAGATCATGGCTGATCTGACTGTAACCTCCTGCCTACCATCGATAACCTTTCACCCCCTTGTTTATCAAGAATCTATCAACCTCTGCCTTGAAAATATTCAAAGACCCTGCTTCCTTTTGAGAAAGGGAGTTCCAAATACTCATTACTCTGACAGAAATTTTTTTTTCTCATCTCTGTCTAAAATAGGCGACCACTTATTTTTAAACAGTGACCCCCCTAGTTCTAGATTCTCCCACAAGAGGAAACATCCACCCCACATCCACCCTGTCAAGACCCCTCAGGATCTTATATGTTTCAATCAAGTCATCTCTTACTCTTCTAAATTCCAGCGGATACAAGCCTAGCCTGTCCAACCCTTCCTCATAAGACAACCTACCCATTCCTGGTATTAGTTTAGTAAACCTTCTCTGAACTGCTTCTAATGCATTTACATCCTTCCTTAAATAATGAGACCAATACTGTGCAGATGTGGTCTCACCATTGTCCTCTGCAACTGAAACATAATCTCTCTACTTTTGTACTCAATTCCCCTTGCAATAAATGATAACATTCTATTAGCTTTCCTCATTCCTTGCTGTGCCTGCATACTAGCATTTTGTGATTCATGCACTAGGACACCCAGATCCTTCTGAACATCAGACCTCTGCATCTCTCACTATTTAGAGAATATGCTTTATTTTACTCTTCCTGCCAAAATGGACAATTTCACACATGATACTCCATTTGCCAGATCTTTGACCACTCGTCTAACCTATCTATATCCCTTGGTAGCCTCCTTATGTCCTCTTTTTTAAGGTACTTTCCCTGTTATCTTTGTATCATCAGCAAATTTAGTAATCATACCTTCTGTCCCTTCATCCAAGTCATTTATATAAATTGTAAAAAGCTGATGCCCTAGCACTGATCCCTGTGGCACACCAATTGTTACATCCCACCAACCAGAAAAAGACTCATTTATGCCTACCCACTGACTTCTGTTAGTTAGCCAATTTTCCAACTATGCAAATATGTTACTCCATACACCATGAACTTTTTTATTCCATAACAACCTTTGATGTGGCTGCTTATTAAATGCCTTCTGGAAATCTAAGTACAACTAGCACATCCACCAGTTCCTCTTTATCCACAGCACATGTGACTCCTTCAAAGAACTCCAATAAATTGGTTAAACATGATTTCTCTCTCACCTGATTGCCTTGAATTATTCTAATTATTGAATTATTCTAAGTCTCTTGCCATAACATCTTTAATAATAGCTTCCAACGTTTTCCCTATGATAGATATTCAGCTAACTTGCCTGTAGTTTCTGTCTCCCTTCCTTTTTGAATAAAGGAATTACATTTGCTATTTTGCAATCTAATAGCACCTTGACCGAATCCAGGGAATTTTGGAAAATTAAAACCAATGCATCAACAATCTCACTAGCTACTTCTTTTAAGATCCGACAATAAGCCTGTCAGGATCCAGGGGCTCGTCAGCCCGCAGCTCCAACAATTTGCTCAGTACCACTTCCCTGGTGATCGTAATTTTCCTGAGTTCCTCCCTCCCTTCCAATTCCTGATTTACAGCTATTTCTGGGACAGTACTTGTATCCTCTATCTTGAAGACCGATGCAAAATACCTGTTCAATGCATATGCCACCACCTCATTTTGCATTATTAATTCACCAGACTCACTTGTTATTGGACCAATGCTCACTTGGTTAACTATTTTCTTATTTAAATATATACGGAAGCTCTTACTATCCACCTTTATATTTCTAGCTAGCTTTCTCTTGTACTTTTATTTTTCCCTCCTCATTAATCTTTTTGTCATTCTTTGCTGTTCTTTATATTCTATCCAACTTCTGACCTGCCATCCAACTTTGTACAATTATATGCTTTTTCTTTAAGTCTGATACTGTCTTTAACTTTTTTAGTTAACCATGGATGGTGGGTCCTCCACTTGGGATTTTACTTTCTTGTTGGAATGTGTCTGTTCTGTGTATTCTGAAAAATACTTCTAAATGTCTGTCACTGCATGTCTATTGGCCTATCCATCTCCCAACCTCATTTGCCAGTTTGCTTTAGCTAGCTCTGCTTTCATTCCCACATAATTGCCTTTAGTTATGTTTAAAATACTAGTTTTGGACCCACTCTTCTCTCCCTCAAACTGAATGCAAAACTCAATCATATTATGATCACTGATACCCAGGGGTGTCTTCATTTTGAGGTTATCAATTAATGCTACCTGGTTGCACAATACAAGGTCTAGAAATTGCCAACTCCCTGGTTAGCTCCAGGATGTGTTGTTCTAAGAAACTATCCCGAAAACATTCTATGAACTCCTCATCTAGGCTACCTTTGCCTATCTTATTTTTCCAATCTTTGGGAGAAGTATGTTAGAACAATCTGCATTTACATAGCATGTTTCACAGCCACCAAATGTCCCAAAGCATTTTATAGCCAATGGAGTACTTTCAACATGTAATGTTGTAAGAAACACAGCGGACAATTTGTGCACAGCAAGCTTTCATAAATAGCAATGGAATAATGAGCAGATGTTCTGTTTTTTGTGATGTTGATTGAGGGGTAACTATTGGCCAGGACACCAGGGGATAAACTCCTCTGCTTTCCTCAACACCATGCTATCTGAGAAGGCAGACTCTGTTTAACATATAATCTGAAAGATGGCTCCTCCAAGTAGCACTGCTTTAACACTGAGTGTCAACCTTGATCTTTGTGCTCAAGTCCTGCAGTACAACTTGAACCCACAACTTTCTGACTGAGAGGGGAGTGCACTACTCATTGAGCCACAGCTGACACACATATATATATAGCTTATGCAAGCAAATTAGTTCCAGAAAAGTTATTACCTTTGAGTAGGCTATGCAGGTCAATGTCATCTGCTTCCTCTTTAATTTTCAAGTATTTTGCTGGCCGGGCTAGCCTAGCAGAAAACAGTAAAAATCAGTCCGTATAATGAAGCTCAATCACAATCATTAAGTTTCCTCTGACCACTGAGTCCGCAATGAAAAAAATCGAGGACAACAATACTTTGGTTTTCATTGTTGACATCAAGGCCAATAAACAGGCTGTCACTGTATGAGATCGATGTAGCTAAAGTCAACACGCTTATCAGGCCCAACGGTGAGAAGAAAGCTTATGTCCATCTGACCCCAGACTATGATGCATTGGATGTTGCTAATAAGATTGGCATCATCTAAACTGATTTCAAGAAGAGCTGTATAAATATTTCAATAAAGTTTTAAATTGAAAAATGACTGAACAATATGGTGACCATAACTGCCACCCACTGTGGTTCAGGTGATAGCCGGGCCCCCAATTTAAAACCCTGCAAGATCAAGATAACCTAGGTTCTCACTTCAGTACAATACTGAAGAAATTGTGCATTGTCAGAAGCGTCTGCTCTCCTCACAAGGAAAAATTCACTAATGTTCCTGGAGCAGGGCCTTCGTAAATGAGAGTATGAGTGCAGATAAACTACGGACATGTTTCTCTGATGTCTTCCTGTATGCCAAATAGCTGTACTGTTCACTTACATAACAGTACTACAAATAGTTGTGTGTGAAGCAGTTTAAGGTTTTTCTTTAGAAATAAAGGATAAAGGAGTTTATAAATGTTTAGATTTTTTTTCTTTCAAGTGACAGAGAATTGGAATAAGTCAGTTGCACTACTGATCTTCAAGTTGATAAACTGCAGAAACATCTGTTAAATAAAAACAAAAAACTGCGGATGCTGGAAATCCAGAACAAAAACAGAACTACCTGGAAAAACTCAGCAGGTCTGGCAGCATCGGCGGAGAAGAAAAGAGTTGACATTTCAAGTCCTCATGACCCTTCAACAGAACTATTCAACAGTTCTGTTGAAGGGTCATGAGGACTCGAAACGTCAACTCTTATCTTCTCCGACGATGCTGCCAGACCTGCTGAGTTTTGCCAGAAACATCTGTTAACCTGTTGCACTTGCACAGGGTTTTTGTTAGGCCACAGTTGGAGTATTGTGTACAATCTGAGCACACTATTATCGGAAGGATATAAAACCAGCTGGAAAAGGTGCAGCATAAATTCACCAAGATATTACCAGGGATGAGGAAATAAAATTATACGGTAACTAAAGCTTTTCTCAACAGAGTTGTGAAGGTTAATGGAGGACATTACAGAGATCTTGAAGGCCATTAAGGGTGATGATAAGGTAGTGATTGTTTGTAACAAGAGGGTAAAAATTAAAATCACAAAAACAATTAAGTGGTTCAAAAATGTTTTATACTTTTGCACAAAGTCAACGTCTCAGTGTTTTTGTATTCTACATTATTCTAGATACAAAACAAAGAATTCTGTTTTCTGTGACTTTGTATATATAGATATACCGCTTTTGAGACTTGTGTATCTCCCCAATAAGGAGAGTTAAAGGACAGTTAGACAGAGTTAATTAGAATGTGAGATTCTCTGCCATAAACTATGAATGAGTCCATAAGAACTTTTAAATGAAATGTAACACCTGCTTGAAAAAGAAGAATATTAAAGGGAAAGGGGAACAAGCAGGAAAGTGGAATTAAAGTAAATGACTCCCGTGGAGTTAAACATTGGCTCCTGATGGATCAAAAACCTGATTCTGTGCTATAACATTCTATGAATCAATGGTCCAAAATAATGAAAGAGTTTTAAGTCTTATCATTTTTCCAACATGTAAAGAAAAATCAACCTCATGGAACCATTATAAGCAATGAATCTTTCAGCTGCACAACAAATAGAAAATTGAAGCTACGCTTCATTTTGTTTGATGTTCAAGCCAGCACAAAAGAGATGACAAAATTGCATTCTTCTGAATTAGCCAATTTGGCCCACTTTAAGTTATTTGAAGTCTGCTGCTTCCTGCGGCCTACATTGGCAGATTAGAGATTAAAGGGAATTCACAAGAATAAATAACAACCAACTAAATTAAACTTAATTAGTTTTATAATTGAGATAGTTTATGTGTGAAATTACATTTTATGATACAAAAATAAATCACTTCTTTTTGACAATATACCTAACAAGCCCAATTTAAATTTTCATTAATTTTTCCACGCACTCTAGCGAGATGATGCTAAAGAGGAATACTTGCCCACAATATTTCAAGAGAGGTATATTATGCCTTCCCTGCAAGCTCTGAAGCTAAGGCAAGAGGACCAGAATTGTTTTCCCAGTAATGGTGTTGTGTGTGTGTCTCTGATATTACCAGAACCCTAACCCGGTTTCGTCAGTTGGAGTATGTGAATTATACACTGCAGGAACCCAGCTACGTTTTCGCTGTCAACAGGGTGTCCTGCAATGCCTCGCTAAAAAAATCTTGGCGGTGCTAAAATGTTACATACTCAAAGTTGTAGTAGGGCATCTAAAGGGAGAAGCACCCAGCAGATTGGAAGATTATCTGCCTTACTTTCTGGTCTCAGTGTAAGTCTATGTCAAAATTTCAGAGACAAGGCTGCCACAAGACCCTCAGCCTCCACAGGGAACTTCATTGCTGTGGCTTGCTGGACCTACTGTCCCCATGGTGGTCCTGGGAAGTTAAAGTTTACATGTCACTAGGGAGGACAATGCTTTGGGGACCCAGACACTTCCTCTCCTTCACTTTCAGTTACTTATGATGGACAGGAAACGAGAAATCAATGACAATCCTAGTCTGTAAAGGTAGGGAAACAGGATTTGATTTGTGAGGAAGCGCTGGGCCTCGCTGCCTGAATTTTCCTAGATTTACCACATGATGTATCAGATTCTAGGTGGGATCATGGAGGAAAATTCCAGCCAAGAACTCATAGCTATCATGGCAGTAAAGGCTTCCATGGGCTGGATCTTTAAAAGGGTGAAGGATCAGAGGTGGGTGGGCACGCATTTTGGCACCACCAGCCTCTGTACTGGTTCTTCGCCATGGTCCCAACCCCGAGCTATTTTGAATGAGGGCGGCTCAGGGGTGGATCAAGGCTAATTATTGTTAATTAACTGGCCTATTAAGGGGAAATGCAGGCAGCCCACATTGGCCTTGTCCACGGCTGGCATACTGAGTTCAGGGCGGGGGTGGTGGGGATGGGCTGGCAGAACATGCAAGGCATCTCTCGGGCCCATAACAACTGCCTGGCACAGATGCAGCTACTGGTCATTCCCTGGAGGTCTTGCCCCTCCAGGATCATGGCTAGGTTGCTGTGGGTTTTTAAAACATAAAAATAAACTTACTCCCACTTGTCCTCATTGTCTCCATGTCCACATTGGCAGCTCCCGCCTTGGCAGGGTCACTAAGTGCTGGAGGGCCTCCCATTGTTCCTCCTGTGTCAGGAGCCCCATCCCATCCCATCGCTCCCCTCCCCACCGCATCTCCTCCCTGGCTTTCCCTGATTGGACAGTGACCTTAATTGGCTGACGATTCAAAAATCCTGGTGGCCATGCAAGAACGGGACCCGGAACTAATCCCCATTCCTGACCCCTGATTAAATATACAGCCCCATAGCTCCAATCAGGCCCTACAATACCACATGCAAGTACAAATGCTTAAAGGTTTCTTGGGTAAACAATCTTAATAGCTCAACCAGGATTGAACCTGATGAAGTCAGCAGAGTCAAAGGAAGAGCCACAAACAGTGAGCTTTCAGTGAACTGGGGAGGGAAGGGTTTCCACCTACAATACCACCCTCACCACCACCCATACCTGCACCCCAACAAAGATGTTGGAATCACCATTCTTGGTAAAGGATAAAGGGAAGAGTTTGCGTTAAGGGTGTAATTTGTAGCATTTATTAAAAATAATTTTCTTCTCTGATCTTCAGATGGGCTCTAATTCTATCGAGTGTTGGGGAGCTCCTTCTGTTGAGACCGATGCTGGCTGAATCCCTGTTCCTTTCTCTATTCATACTTCCATTTCTTTGGTAGCTTTGTAGGGCAGGATAGGTCACTGTAGAAAGGAAAATGATGTTTGAAAGGGATAGCCTGTGAAGAGTCACTGCAGCATGTGTGCAAGTTAACAGATTTGTAGCTCAGTTTGGGAGTGAGTGGTGTAAGAAATGCAGCCAACCCCTACCATTGTTTTTGGCTGAGCCCCCTGATCCTTCCCAGCCATGCCCCAAACCCAGCTTACTTTCAGCCTGAGGCCCAAGTGCCTTCCATCCTGCTCAGTTTCTCAGTTACCCTTGTGTGTTGCAACAGTTTCTGACTGTGCCAGTACTGGTACATACGAACAAAAGAACATATGAGGCTAAATTTTCTGTATGGCGGAGTGGGAGCAGGTGCAGACCCAACTCCAGGACATGTCCAAGTCAGGGTGATGACATGCTGGGAGGGGAGCTTCAAGATGGTGTGGCAACAAACCATCTGCTGCCCTCTGCGGTCCATGTGCTTGTGCCTCTTTGCTATGGAAGGATATACTGTGTGGTGCCTAATGAGATGTAGGCAGCATGTGGCCGGGGGGAGGGAGAGTGGTGGTGGTGGTGGTGGGGAACAGGCCTAGCATCTTTATGTGAGTGTTCGGCAGCAGCGGGGTGAGGAGGCTCTGGAGCCCTGATATGTCCCACTCTGGTTGGGGTGGGCCGTGCGCAAAGAGAGTCCATGTACAATTTTCACTAATTGATGCTCGTCTCTCATTTTCAGGAAAAGAATGCTCATAATGTGGCAGTGTGTGAGGACTGGCGGCGGCCAGGCGCAGATCACCATTCTTAGCCGCTTCAAGCAGGAGGCCCTGGATCTGGAGAGGCGCCGTGCTCCAAGGTCCACTGCTGTTGGTGAGGCTGGGGTGCCACGGCCAGGTATTTATGTCCAACATTGAGGTCAGCATTGTTCTCCCAACAGCCATAGTACTGCTGAATGTTAATTGATTTAATTTTGCATCATGGCTTGACCATTGCTTATGGAAGGATGAGCGCATAATGATCTGGGGGACAGGGACGAATTTTGACACTGTCTCCATGTTAACTGATCCAACTTCCTTGTTCTTCCTTTCAGCATCATCAGAGTAGGACCGGGAGGAGAAGTAGCAGAGGCCCCCTCTCACACCTGAGGACCCTGAAGTCTCACCAGCACCATACCATTTCTGCGAGGCAAGCACCAGAGCAGATACTAACATCTCACGTCGGTGCAGCAGCTGCCTGGCATCTCTGTGGGCACCTCTCAGGACACTCCAGATGAGGGCAGCAGCTCCTCCGCCCCTCTCCCAGTGACCGTAGCATCTGGTGAGGCTGCGATGACTGGGGAAATGCCAGCTGTGGAACTGGCAGATCCCTCTCAGGTGGGGCCAGCACAGGCTCCATGGGCCAAAGGATGACCGCCAAGGTCATTGAGACCAACAGGACAGCAGAGTGAGCAGGCTGACTCAGATGCCATTCTGAGCGATGGGGCAGCACCAAGACATAGTACCTGTAAATAAAAACATAAGGCACCTTCGGCACACCACAGGTTTATCACTGGTGCTTTTGTGTTGGCCTGAGATGAGGTCCTTATGATTTGTTTTGTTTGGTAACACTATTCTCTTTTTTTTTGGATTAAGTTGGTTTGCTGGACAGAATAAATTCAGATATTATACTATGGCTGAGGATGCCTCTTTTCTTCTGCATATGTGTGGTTTCCAAAACTGTAATGAGTGCTTGGTTGGACATTCAGCTTTATTAACAAGGCCCTTTGTGACTGTTCCTAACCTGGAAGATTTTGCAGTTAGGTGTCGAGTATTGAGCCTACAGCCCAGGCTTGTCCTGGTGGTCCATCTGTAATGTGCTAGCTGAAGGTTTGTTGGATTAAAGCCTCCCTGGTGTTCCTGCCTCCCTGGAGTATGCATCTATCCCCTCAGCATTTCCCTGTGAGTGCTCATCCTCAGACTCACTGCTGGACTCATCACGTGCAGCCGCAGCCACTGCGTTGATGTCTTCATCGTCCACAGCATCCCCCCTTTCCAGCTTCAGATTGTGGAGAGCGCAGCATGCTACCACTATCACTGAGACACAGTCTGGGGGTACTGGAGTGCGTCCCCTGAGGGGTCCAGGCAATGGAAGCGTATCTTGAGAAGACCAATAGTTCTCTCCACCATAGCCCTGTGGAGGCGTGGCACCTATTGTACCGATGCTCAGCTTCTGTTCTTGGATGGTGGAGAGGTGTCTGAAGGGATAGCCCTTGTCACCCAGCAGCCACCTATCCAATCGGACTGGAGCTCCGAAGAGCCTCGGCACCTGGGAGTGTCTGAGGATGTAGGTGTTGTGGGAGTTGGCTGGTTACCTTGCACAGACTTGTAGAATCAGCATCCTGTAGTCACACACTATCTGTACATTCATGGAGTGGAAGCCCTTCCTGTTGACGAAGGCACCGGGCTCACCTGCTGGTGCCTTGATGGCCAATTGTGTACAGTCTATTGCACCCTGGACGCAGGGGAAGCCAGCAATGGCCGCGAAGCCTTTGGCTCACTGTGTCTGGCTTGCTTGGTCCCAATGGTAGTGGATGAAAGTTAATGCACGCCTGAACAGAGCGTCAGTAACCTGCTTGATACAAGCGTGGTCAGCTGATTGGGACACACTGCAAAGATCACCCACCGACCCATGGAAGGAGCCAGGGACATAGAAGTGGAGGGAAGCTGTGATCTTTAGAGCCACTGCCATGAGATGTCCATCCACACAGTTTGTGGAGATCTCAGGCCCTATCATCTGACAGATATAGTTGACTGTCTCCCTTGGGAGACGGACCCTCCTTCGGCACTGCACCTCAGTCATACTGAGGTAGCTGCTTCGCTGCCTGTATACCCTGGCAGCAGGATAGTGGTGTCTTCTGCAGTCCCTTCCGCCTTGGTCTACCTCTTGGCCCTGCGCCCCTTGTGCCTGTGCCTGTCCTCCCAAAGGTGGCTCCCCCTGGAGGCTGAATGTGGACTCCTGGCATCCTCCCCCTTCTAGCCCCCCCTTCCTCCTCAGAGGAGCTACCTCCAGTGGACAGTTCAGCTCCCATTCCCGGGCTAAGGGAAGGCTCCCTGGAACCTGCAGGCCCAGAAAAAATTACTCACTACAGAGTGCTGACCTGAAGGTTAAGAGTCCAGAAAAAGCAGTTGGTATGTGTTTTGAAATATTGCAGATCACACAGGCAAGTTTCAAAATCTTTCAGAAATAAATGCTTGACTATGACACTCACGAGACAAGTGAGCCCTCTTATCCCGCCTATGGATGAGGTGAATACAAATGTGTCCTACCCGCCTGCCCGTAGCGCCCGTGCGCCGAGACAAAGATCGCGTGGGCGCCAAAAAATCAGCGTCGATTGGCGCCTCAAGGGCTTTAAGTGGCCCATTAATTAATGGCGGATGTGTGTTGGACATCATCGCGCGTCTGCCCAGCAAAATATCACGGCAGCGCGCAGTGACGTCGGGACGTTCACCAGATGCCACAGTGCGTTATTTTATAGGGCCGCCCCCACACGCCAAAAGGAAAATTCAGCCCATGAATTAGGACTGGGCATTAATTGCCCAAATAAGGGCCTCAACTGCTTGTAAAATTGCGGCGAGAATGGGAGTGGGTGTGATAGGCATGCCGCAATGGCACATCACCCTATTTGACGGGTCCAACCACCTACTTTCCTGCTTGTGGCCTGTAAAATCAAGCTCATGGAGAAAAAGGGAGACAGAAAGATTTGAACACTGAGGGCCAGATTTTATTGGCCCCTGTTGGGCATGTTTTCATTGGGGTAGCATGTAAAATATGTCGGGTGCCCAGGCCACCTCATTCCTGCCCACCCCCAACCTGTTCCTCATAATACATTGGGGGGGGGTAGTAAATAACCCAGTTGGCTGACCACCCTTAGGTCTACTGAGGCCCTTAACTGCCCAATTAATTAGCAATTAAGGCCAACATTCAGCCTCCACTACCATAAAACCCTGGGCAGTGGCAGGCAGGCTGCAGCGCAAGGGCTGTTTTTGAAAGGGACTTTTGAAAAGAAGGTTGGAAGCGGTGGGGGGCCATATCAATTAGAGGGTGCCGTATTTGCAATGGGGGCGCCACACTCAAGATGTCACCCCTGCTTTCATTCCTCCCACCTGCCCTCCAAAACCTGCACCACCCCCCCGCCCCCCCGCCGACCCCAGAACTCAACCTCCCCTCCCCATCCTAAAACCTCAAGACTAACCTCTCTCCATTTCCTTCTTGTGTCTTGTTGCAGTCCCAGCAACGCCCACTACTGGGCTCTGGCATTACCAGGACTGCTAGAACTGCCAGCCAATCAGGTTAGCTGGCAGCTCTCGAGGGTGGATCTTCTCGTTCACTGAGGGCCAGGAAGTCCGACCCCGAGCTTATTTAACCTGCCCCGAGTGTGTTATCGCTGCAGGGCAGGCTTTTTAAAAATCGGTGTGTATGGGACTGACTTTCCTTCCGAAAGGTTGGAGGAGTATAGGTGGCGAGCAGTACACCCACCCCTTAAAATCCAGCACAGAGCTGCAGCGAGAATGTGAGAAACAAACATAATTAATAACACAACAAAAGACACACAATTTTTAAAAGTACATAAACACAACAAAGGAAAATCCACTGGCATTTAACAAGGTTAAAGGGAGAGTAATCTAGGCTGCTGAAGATGTTGCCCTTTCTCAGTACAATACTGGATTTTCCACCTAAATTATGTTTTCAGGTCCTGAAATAGCATTTGAACTCACGACCTTTTGTTCCAAAGGTGGATGCTACAATTGAGACATGCATCTATTTTAAATACCCATGTATCACTGAGTAATTAATCCATTTGTCTTCTAAACATAAACCAATTAAAAGCAAACCTTCTCAAAATGTCTGCTTCTTCTCTCTCCTCACCCCTTCTCCCCTGAAAACATCATCCCACATTGTGGTATGTTTCCAAATATGCCTACACTCCTGTGGTACATTGCACAAGTGATCCTTCTTTTGGTTTAAATCAAGACAATGAATGGCAGCAAGCTAGTGCACTATGGAGGCATCAACTTGACTTATCCTCAATAAAGTGTCTGCTTAGACAAAGTGCATAACAGAACTAAAATTCGACCTGAAAACAAATTCTAATTACTGAGTGTTTACCATAATGCCTAAAATCTGTCTTGGTTTTTTTCAATGTGTAAGGTTTATATTTAGAGATTGGAGGTACAGTATAAAATAAATATGTGCATATAACATTTGTCACAAAGCCTCAAACATAGTTTTGTTAAGTGATAATCAAGTTAAACAAGTGTCTAATAGTTGGACTGTTGGACTATGATAATTTCCTGTGGTCTTCACAATGATGCAGAGTAAGCAGTAGAACTTCAGATTTATGTTAATGATACGCTATACTACAATGTAGCAATGAGTTAAATCTATTTGGATATGCACCAGAGCAAGTAGGTTACTCAAATCTTGTTCCAATGTACTATGATGAAGTGCCTATACAAAAGTTCCAGTTTATTTGATGCTCGTTATGTTAAAGTTGTAGTAGAAATTATATTTGTGACCCAATACTGAGTTTTATGGCAGAAGAATTTCAAAGCAAACATGTTTTTTCTCAGAAGGAAATTAAGTGAGGTTTACGACATGATTTATAGTAAAGAAGAGAAGCCGGAGGCTATCTTTGCACTCCAAAATAATCCTGGAATGGTGAGTTGTTCTGGCAGATAAAAGCAGGACTCAATCGTGCTTTATGTGCTTCAGCCAGATCTGGTAATGAATTGCTTAATCAGTTGTCAAAGTCTGCATCCCTTGGTTTAAGGGAATGTAGACAAAGGTTGTATTAGGAGAATGATTAGAGTAAAACAGAGTCCTGACTGTAATGGGGACAAGAGCACTAAAGGCAGTTGTGAAAAAGCTATTGAGCAGATGGGTAGCAGTAGAAATGTCATGGTTTCAGAGTGTGGGGTGCCTGACTACAGGTCGCCTATTGATTTACATGGACTGTCTACCTATAGTGAACATTAGAGTATAAGGTAGATTTTGTAACTTGTGTTATGCTTATGAATCTGTATATATTTGTAAAGGTATACTTGTGGGTGAAGGGGTAGTGTAATATAGTTCATCTGTTCCTGTTTAATAAATGTTTTATTCTTACGTTAAAAGTTCATCAACAGACTCTGTGACTCCGTTCAGTAGCCACCCTCCATGTTTCTAAACAAATAAATAAAGTTAGGACCTATCAAGCCAGGTTCCATCCTGGGATCTGATTTGTCCAGTAGTTACATCAGCTGGGATCATAACAGTCGCCAGAGTATTTTTTTCCCAAGAACAGATACAGGAGGAAGTGGGATTGGGAAGTGGAAGGGGAATGTGAGCGGAGAGGGATTCAAGGAATCAGAGATGGCCTTATCTCGGAATGTGTGTGATGGAGAAATAGAGCATGTGGCTGTGAATATGGGCAGAGGAGTTTATATTTCCCAAATTTCTGGCCACTATCACATACTTGCAATGCTGTAAAGGTTTACACCAATAGAAAGTTCCAAGCTTATAAAGTGGATTTTTTTTACTTTCCCAAAAGGTACTGTCTGCAGTCAGGAAGGTTCAAACATTATTAAGACTGCAACTAGCAGTAATAAAATGAGGTCCATCAGGATGTGTTTTTTCTATTGAAACACCTGCTCTGGTATAGCTGAGAAACTTGGAGAATATCCCAAAATCATGCAGCAGGATTTAGAATGTTGTAGCATAATGATATAAGGGAACATCTGAAATTAGTGATTACTCATGATGTGATGATGCTAATAATCAAATACACCATGAATTTCAATACCCTCCTTTTCCATCACCAGATCTCCGTCCCTACCACTGACAACTAAATACTTATAATAAATAATTATAGGAAGGCTCCTTTGTCAACACTGACCTGGGATGCTTAGTCCAGGAATGATCCTGCAGTATAAAAGAATGAGTCATTCTAGGTAAAGGATGGCCTGGTTTGATGCTGTGCTTGCCATGGCAGTCCTTGTATCAGGATTGCCTCTCAGATTCTGGGTGTGTTTTAAAAATCTCCAAGATGACTTCCCACTTATCTTGACTGGTCTCTAAATATGATGCTACTAAATGGCAGCTCCAACAGTCTTTTCTGAAAATATGACAGGAAGCCTGACCATGTAAAATGGTGAAACTCAATACTCTAGCCACCTCTCCTTAGCCCTGGTAGTTGATTCTTAGCTGCAGAAGAAGTTTGAGTGACAGCCAAATCAAGCTGATTAGCGCGGCTCTGTAAATAACATAACTTTGTGCAACTTGCTAAGTTGTATAAAATATTTTTGAGTATTCCTTCTGAACAAAGTCAGTTTCTCTACGTATCCGATTGTTTCGCTCCCACTGTGAAGGTTCTGCAACTTTTCCTTCAGATTTGAAATATTTCATCTGTTCCTGGAATGTGACAGGCCAGCAAGCAGCCGAATCTACAGTGACTCTTTAGAATCAGCTGGAATTGATCCTGAGGAACAATGTTTTCCAAAATTTTTTAATGCAAACCACATACAGGCATATAAGTGGAAACTCTTTGAAAAGATGATCAACAAGCCGTGTCTCCAGTGTCAATCATGACATTTTTGATCATCCATGGTCTTCACTGAGAAGCCACTCTTGCACTATCGACATCAAATTATCCATGTTCAAAAGTAAGGCCTTTATCCAGGCCTTGTCCATGAGGCCTGGAGGTATTCTACTGATGGATGGCCTTCCCTCATACCCTTCTCAGCATCTCTTTCTTCCTTCCTTCTTTTCATCCAGAGAAGATGATGAAGTCTGTTTCCCCTTCAACAAACTATTTGCTTTGGGTTATTTGTTGCCATTATAGGGTACCTAAGTTGGTGATACTGAAGTTGGCATGGTATCTAACAATGCCTGCACAATCACTGGGGTTGAGGCTCTGTGAGTGTTTAATTAGAGTGTTATTATGACCAGTGCGATGATCTTAAGCTGAGATAGGTTTTCAGTGGTGGAGGACCCAGTACTAAAAATAAAAAAACCCACATCACGGACATTCCTTTTGCAAGAGAATGGGGTAAAAATTAGAATGTGTTGCACCTATACTTTGAATATAAAATGGGGAAAAAAAGCATAACATTTCATCAGTGGGACAGCCTGTGCCCAACTTGCACAGGCATTGGTCCACTGCCAAATTTGTGTGGGCCATATTTTACACATCCCTTGAATATGTAAAATAGGGGCCTGTTCATATAGAACCCCATTCAGAAATTAGTGACTAATGAGCAGGACAAGTGGCTGTCAATCAAAGGTAATTTATTAATTAAAAAAAACACCTTCCTGTGGAGCCAAGAAGAACAGAAGGCGGCTCTGAAGAAGGGTCATACGGACTCTGTTTGTCTCTCCATAGATGCTGCTAGACCTGCTGAGTTTTTCCTGCATTTTCTGTTTTTATTTCTGTTTCAGATTTCCAGCATCCACAGTATTTTGATTTTATCTTAAGAACAGAAGTGTCACTGACTCCACAGGACTCTCAATCTCTCTATCATCATAGCTTGCTCCAACTCTTTGCCTTGAAAATAAACCCAGACAAACTTATATGTATCTTGTTCCATAAGACCCACCTCTTGCTCTCTCGAACCTATTCCCACTAAATTGCTAACCACCTAACTTCCGTTCCTGGCCCCCTATATTAGCTGATATTGTTAACAGTTTTCTCTCAAGTATTGTTCAACAATCGTTTAAATCTGCCTTCATCACCTCCTTCTCAAAAAGCCAACCTTGAACCACCATTGTTGCAAACTATCACCCCATTGCAACCTTTCTTTGTCTTTCCCAAGTCTTTGGACCTATCCTTCCCAGATCCATGCCCAAATTTCCCTGAACCCCATGTTTGAATCCCTCTAATTCATGTTTCTGTTCCTGCTACAGTACCAAAATGGCTTTTATCAAAGTCACAAAGATCATCCTATGTAACTCTGACAAAAGTAAACTATCCCTCCTTGTCAGTCCCAACTATCTGCAGCCTTTGACAAGATTGATCACACTCTCTTCTCCAACACCTCTCTACTGTCATCCAGCTAGATGGGACTGCACTCGCCGAGTATCATTCGTTTCCATCCAACTGTAGCTAGAGAATCACCGGCAATGGTTTCTCTACTTACACTTGCACCGTTACCTCTGGAGTCCCCCTAAGATCTTATGTTAGCCCCTCCTATTTCTCACTTGCATGCTGCCACTCAGCATCATCATCTGAAAACAAGTTTTCAAATGTATACTACAAACACCCAGCTCTGCCTCATCATCACCTGTCTCAACCATTTCAATGTTTCCAAATTGTCAGACTGCTTATCCAATGTCCAGTACTGGATAAGCTGAAATTTTTTCCATCTAAACACTAGGAAGACTGAAGCCATCATCTTCAGTCTCACCACAAGCTCCGTTCTGTTCCCTAGCCATTGGCTCCATCCCTCTCCCTTGCAGCTGTCTGACACTGAAACAGGCTGTTTGCAACTTTGGTGTCATATCTGAACCTGACTTGAGATTTTGCCACATATCAGTACCATCAACTGCCTCTACTCATCTGCTGCAGCAAACCTCGTCCAAGGCTTTGTCACCTCTAGACTTGACTTTTCCAATATTCTCCTGACCGTCTTCCATCTGTCTGTTTCCTAAACTGCACCATGACCCATTCACCCATCACCTCTATGCCTGTTGACCTAAATTGGCTCCTGGTTAAGCATTGCCTTGATTATAAAAACGATCGCCCTTGTTTTCAAATCCATCCATCCCTGTAATTTCCTCCAGTCCCACAACCCTCCCGAGATATTTGTGCTCTTCTAATTTTGGCCTCTCGAACATCTCTAATTTTAATCACTCCACCACTGGTGGCCGTGCCTTCAGCTGCCTAGGCACTGAGCTCTGGAATTCCTTCCTTAAAACTCTCCGCCTCTCTATCTTTCCTTATTTACGATGTTTCTTAAAAACCTACCTTTTGGCTTATCTTTTGGTCATTTGCCCTAATTTTGCCTTTTGTGACTTGGTGTCTCATTTTGTTTTAGCTTGCTATTTGGTAATGATCCTGTGAAATGCCTTGGGATGTTTTAGTATATTAAAGGTACTATATAAATATAAGTTATTGCTGCTGGTCACTACACCCTTAAGTTGAGCCTTATTCTACTTTTGCACTTCAAAAGGGAATCCTACAAATGAAATACAACACTGAGGCTCGTAAGTTGAAAGTAAGTTGGAAGGAATCCGTGATTTTGGCCAATGACTGAGTTAACCAGAGTCAGTCTTTTTGGGAAATGTCATTGTGAACCCGAATGGGGGATGGCATTACTTTGAAGAAAAGTTGTGAATTTTGACGATTAAATTATAAATAAAACTGAAGAAACCTGAGAAGAAATCCAAGGAAACATCTTTCAAGGACTGCAGGAGAAATTTTGGACAACAGCTTAATAGGGATGGGAAACATTTTCTAACTTGTAAAATCGAGCAGGAAGATGCTACTGAGAATGGCTAAGAAAGTGCATTTTCCAGAAGCCCTGAGATGCACTCAGTGAAGGCAGCAATTCCTAAATCAATCTGAAGCTTAAATGAATGAGGACTTGTTTCTATATCAAAAATGGTGCCTGCATGTATTATTAACAAAATTGATTTAGCTTAAAGAAATTATATTTGCTTATGCTTCTACGCAAATTAATTTCTAAAACCATGTTTTTTCTCATGAGTTCAGGTCGCTGAACAGCTGCTTCAATCACATCAATATCATATTTTCTTGTCACCTATCAGGTGGCTGTAATTATTCTGAGAAGACTTAATATAAGTGGAATTAAACTATAGTTTAATATTAAGATTTTAATTATTTTCAAAGCCTCGGAAGGATTATTTTAAAATTCCTGATAGAATATGCTGGTAAATAAACTGAATGGAAGCTTGGGGAGATTTCTGGAGCTATTTATAAATGTGTCATCCAGTATAAAAGGTTCATCTGCACAAGGATACTGTACTGCAAATCCTACCTGTGCCTATTAATGGTGCTTTCTCTTTGATAATGCTCACATTGTTCTGTCAGTCCAAAGGCAATACTGCTACTTGTTAATCGTCCCAAACAGGTAACTACTTTAACAATGACCACAAAATATGAAGTGAATTAAATACACTATTTGGTCCCTGTTAACAAAACCTTGTTAACTATTGAACTGTTAATCCATTTGCTCACCTGCCTTGTTGCTTTGTCCTTTTACGCTGAACAAATGAAAATACTGATTTATTTTCTGGTGGCCCCTCTTCATCCTGTGGTTCCATTTTGATCTTCATCTGCTTTTGTTCAGCTAGAGGGCAACCCGAGACTCGGTGGTGTGCAGTGTACTTCCCAGTTACGTGACCTGATCCATCGCAACCAGGAGTGGGACATTTTCTGTAACATTAGATGCAGGAAAACTTCTAAGAGATTTCTAACAGAACCCAGAGTATCATGGAAGCTTACAGGGCAGGAGGAGGCCATTCAGTCCATCATGCCTGTGTCAGCTTTTTAAAAGAGTTATCAAATTAGTTCCATTTCCCTGTTCTTTCTCCAGAGCCCAGCAATATTTTTTTTCCCCTTCAAGTATTTATCCAATTCCCTTTTGAAAGTTACTATTGAATCGGCTCTAGCACCCTTTCAAGCAGTACATTCCAGATTATAAATTGATGCATTAAAAAAAAATCAACAACCAGTCTCACCACAGGCTCTTTTGGAAGCCCCATGCTCCTGTCTCTTTGATAGAATCATTTTATTTTGTATTCATTAGAGCGCTTTGCTCTACAGGGTGAATTTCACTGTGTAGCTCCATTCAAAGGAACAACAAATCAATAAGCTATCACTATGCTGGCTTAGACCAAACCCAAACCCATGCTCACATTGGGGCTGTAAAATCACTGAATGTGCATTTGAATATGCTTTTTATTTTTATAACCAAATTATAACAGGCACAGCAGCTATATTTATAAGAAATGATATTGTAACCAATTTGGTGATTTCAGCATAACAAAGACTAACAAATCATGGAAAAAAAACCAGACAGTCTCAATGATGGCTGTCCAAAGATATCACTACACAATGCAATGTAATGTTTTTATGTTTATTTGGTTCAAGAGTATCAGGAGGCTATATAATGTCACAAAACCTTTCTATCTGCATGCATTTTCTGCCCAAAACTTCCTGTTGTCATACTTTTGTGTCAACTTTTCAAAGTGCCCATTGGCACCACTGTACCAGCCAATGAGTTGGAGGCAGAGTGCGACTTACTGTAGGACATATAACAAATCATCTGTTTACTCAAAAACAATCTATTAAATCTGCAGCAAGCTAAACGCATGGCCGAAACAAAGCAAAGTCTCCCAATAAAAGCAGGGTTACTTCACCAGCAAAAATACAAATTATGTGCATAAAATCACTCCCAGTCACTTATAGTTGTGCGATCTCCAAACATGCAGCATTTGTGATCTGCACACTCAGGACACCTTCCATCATATTGTACAGCACTACCATTGTGCTAAATGGGATAAATTTCGAACAGATCTAGCAGATGAAAATTGGGCATCCATGTCAGTGAGTGATTCTTTTCCTGACTCCCAAAGCCTTCAACAATCTACACAGTACAAGTCAGGAGTGTGATGGAATACTTTGGATTTGTCTGAATGCGTGCAGCTCCAACAACAATCAAGAATCTCACCAGTATGCAAAACAAAGCATCCCTTTGATCGGTACCCATCCAGCACCTTAAGCATCTCTTCACCATTGCTGCTATGGGGTTGCAGTGTGTACCATCTACAAGCTGCACTACAATAGCTTGCTAACGCTTCTTCATCAGCACCTCCTAAATCCACGGCCTTTATCACCTAGATGAACAAGGATAGTGGATGAATGGGAATACCACTACCTTAAAGTTCTCCTCCAAGTCACACGTCATACTGATTTAGAAATATATCATCATTCTTCCATTGTTGCTGGGTCAAAATCTTGGAACTCCTTATCTATCAGCACTGAGGAAGCATCTTCATCACACAGACTGGAGTGGTTCATGAAGGCAGATTACCAGCACCTTCTCAAGGGTAACTAGGGCTGGGCAATAAATGCAGTCCTTGCCAGCAACACATATATCCTGTGAATGATTTTTTAAAAAATGTGAGGAGGCTCAAATCCTGCTAAGAACCCCATTATGTCAGTATTACACAACTGTACTTGTTTCTGCTGATATATGTTAGCAGCTTTCAAAAGCATTAACATTAACAAAATTTACAAATGATGTATCATCCCAATTGCAAAAATAACACACAAATGCCTCCATCAGAAGAATGATCATAAAAAACCTAATATTTATTACTACTGCCTTTGTAAAGATGCAAAATCGAACAACCCAGTCATGTTGCTTATGCCATGTAAAAGGAGATTTTGCATCTTTTCTCAGAAATTTACATGAAACTATAATGTCCAGAACAGCTTTCAATTTGTTTGGGGCAGTTTGAAAAAGGCACTTACCTTGTTTCATTAACACACTCGTCTGTCTTCCCACTTGAATGATTACTATCAATACGTTTAGTTCGTGAAACAAGAGGAACTGGCACCACGGTCATCTGTTTCTCTCCTCCCAGCCTGTCCTGAATTGTTGACTCTTTCTTCAGGTTGAGCTCTGAATAGGGGCAGCCAAAAGCACTAATTTCACAAGAGAACAGAGAATAATGTGTTATTTTTATTAAACTTAATCGATAACCTGACCACCCCCAACAGTGGTAATTGTATATCAAATGGGTGTTAATTGTATCCAGGTGGTGAATATTAAGTGGAGCTCACGTGTTGGAGGTGCACATTATGCAATGTGCATCTTTGTAAATAAAAAATTGTAACTGAATCAAGGGTTGGGGGGGTGGGGGGCGCAGTCTGTATTCTGTCCTTCACCACCTGGCTATCTCAAGTTTTAACAAAAATCACACATCAGATCTTTTACCTTCCACCCCTTTCAAAAGTGAACTCAATTCCCACAGCATGGTGTACAAGAACAGGCAATTACAACAAAATCCACATCATAAAAAATAGCTTATCCATTAATCAAGAAAATGATAACTGAATGGATTCTGAACCATAGATGGGACTTATCAAGCCAAGACTAATGTGGGGATAATTGAAAGCTGAGTGCAAGTCCATAGCAAAAAATAATAGTGTTTTTTCAATGGCTTAATAGATTATCTATATGCTCATTTATCTTATGAGTGCTTTTGTGAGCAAACCTCAGCATCCATTCTTCTCATTATATTATCCTGTCAATTACAATCAGCAACAGAATGACAAATGGTGAACTCTTAAGATATTTTTTTGATACCTACCCTTTTCAAATGCAGTTATTACCTAAATTGTCATCTAGATTGCCTATCACCCTTCTTATCAAAATTTTCTTCCATTCAGTCAACCTTACAGTGGACATGAACTCCTCTAGCTGTATCTATGACCCCCTTCTCAAATCTACAACCAGGAAACCTTGTAGTTGCACGAGTTGTTGATCAGCAGCAAAACCATTTCTGATCAGTATCTCGTCTCCATCACCATCCACATTTCTATTTACTATCAACTCCACTGCCTGCACCCTTTACCCCTTAAAATTTCTGTCCAGTTACCTTACCAGTACACTTCTTAAAGAAAGCACAAGATATCTTTTACAGCTACCTAAACAGCAGATGGTTTAATGACTCAGCTGAAAGGTAACACTTCTGATAATACAGGACTGCACTAAAGCATCAGCCTAGAATATGTGCTCAAATCCAGGACTAAAGCTGAAACTCAACAATCTTTTAAATCAGAGACGACAGTAGAGGTATCCCCTGTATAAACTATGTTCTAACGGCACGTTTACTTTTTAGTGTGGTCTGTACATTAGGAAAGTTCCCAAAAAAGTGCTGTGTCCATTTTTGTTTTAACACGTTACTGTACGTGTTCAGTTTTTTATAGAACAGGCCGCCACTTCACCTGCTGCTCTCCTCTCCTGAACTTTCCACTTGCCCCTTTCCTCCACCGAGCCTCCCGTTCAACCCCACCTTCCACCGAGCCTCCCGCTCGCCCCTAACTTCCACCGAGCCTCCCTTTCGCCCCTACCTTCCACTGAGCCTCCCGCTTGCCCCTTCCCTCCACCAGACCTCCCGCTCACCCCTTCCCTCCACCAAGCCTCCTGCTCTCCCCTTCCCTCCGCTAGACCGCCCACTCACCTCTTCCCTCCCCGAGCCTCCCACTCACCCCTTCCCTCCATCGAACCTCCCGCTCTCCCCTTCCCTCTACCAGACCTCCCGCTTACCTCTTCACTCCCAGAACCTCCCACTCACCCCTTCCCTCCATCGAACCTCCCGCTCGCCCCTTCCCTCCACCAAGCCTCCCACTGCCGTTTCCATCCCTTGACCCTCCTGCTCACTGATTCCCTCCCCGGGCCTCCTGCTTCCTTTCTGAGCCTCCTGCTAGCCGCCTCTCTTCCTCTAACTTCCCACTTGCCCCTTCCCTCCTCCTCCACCCCTCCCACTTGCCACTTACCTCTCCTGAGCCTCCCTCTCAGTGCTTCTCTTGCCCGACCCTCGCTGATTCCCATGCACCACCACTCTCCTGAGCTTTTGCTGTGAACAAGGGCTCGGGAAAAAAGCGGCGAAAGGAAAGGAATGAACAAGGGAGCGAGTGAAGAAGGGAGTGAGAGAGTGCAGTGAATGGGTGAGAGGATCAGGTGAGGGAAGCAGCAACCAGGAGTTAAGTAGAAAGAGTAAGAGGTATTAAGTTAATCAGAGTTAGAAAGGGATATCTGGGCCAGTTAGGTCCAAGGCAGCCAATAGGTTTAATGTACTAATTATGGGTCAGAAGTTTTCTTATGGGAAAGTGATTTTCATTTTGCAAATTTTTGTTTATAATGCTACTTTCTAAGAACACGTTAGCAGTGCTAAGCGAGGGATTGTGCTATCTCTGAGCCAATTTTTTTAATTAGCATGCACTATAACTCTATCTTATGAAAGTGAAAATAGAATCCATTTGATTTGACCACAATGTTATAAACACAATTCTGATCCCCATTTGAAACAATTGTGCATCTTTATGGGACATTTTCCTGTTGTTGCTGCCCATAGAGATCGATGCTAAAAGGGACAAAATAAACTAAGAAACAATCAATCATGTGCCGGCTGAGATATTTATAGGGAGTCCAAGTTTTCTGCCCTATAGAATAATAAATTATTAGCATTATCTACTGCTAGGAGATCTCATTCCCTATAAACTCAACCCTGCTGATCTCCTGGACAGTAAGCTCTTCTTTTGGAACCTTTGCAATTATGGCTTTGGTATATAGCATCTTATATACAGTGCCCTTAATGTAGAAGAAATCACACCAAGTGATTCACAGAATCAAAACAACAAATTGCATTTATATTGCACCTTTAACATCGCAAGGTGCTTCATAGTAGCGTTACAAAGCAAATTTTAATACGGAGCCACACCAGGAGATATTAGGGCAGATGGTCAAAAGCTTGGTTAAAGAGATAGCTTTTATGGAGGGTCTAAAATAAGCGAAGAGAGGTAGAGAGGCAAAGAAGTTTACAGAGGGAATTCCAGTGCTTTGGGCCTCAGCAACTGAAGGCACAAATAACAATTGGGGAACGATTAAAATCAGGGGTGCTCATAAGTCCATTACTAAATAGAATGCAGATATCTTGGAGGCTTGTGGGGCTGGTGGAGATCACAAAAATAGAGAGGGGGCAGGGCTGTGAAGGGGCTTGAAAACAAGGATAAGAATTTTAAAGCCGAGATGTTTCTTAAATTGGGAGCCAATGTAGGTCATTGAGCACAGGGTTGATGAGTGAATGGGACTTGGCACGAGTTAGGACATGACTACAGTTTTGGATAACCCGAAGTTTACCCGAAGATTATAATGCAGAAGGCTGGCCAGGATTGCACTGGAATTGTCAAGTCTAGAGGAAACAAAGACCTGGATGAGGGTTTCAACAGCAGATGAGCAGAGGTGAGGATGAGTGGAACGATGTTATGGAGGTGGAAATAGACAGTCTTAGTGATGGTGTGGATGTTTGGAGGGAAAAATTGTCAACAGAGCCAAAGAAGGAGCCAATTTGACTGGGTTTCCAATTCACTTCCTAGCTCCTTAACTACCCTCAGGGGCTTCAAGCTGCCGTAGGCTCCTGTCACTCACAAACCCTGGATTAACCTTGCTGCTTTCTCCCTCACCTCATGGCATCTGGCTCTGCCCCACAGCTTGTCAAAGACACTGCTCCCTACAAGGAGGGGTCCACAGGGCCGACCAGTTCCCCTGCTTGGTGCTCTCCCCCAACATCGCCAACTGCTGCCGGAGGCCCCGCTACTGTTGTCAAACACTTGCTGCTGTAATTTGTAGAAGGCTGAGCTGTTGCAGCTGATCTGGTGTTGCATCTCTTCACGAACGGCGGCCTTTTGAGAGAGGTGGCTGCTGAAATATGGGAAATGCTATTCCAAAGTCTCTCCCTTCAGCAAGGAATGAGGTAGCATATTTGGCTGACCAGGCTTAGGTTAATATGAATTTTGTTTTGGCAACATTCAAGGATAGACCGAGTTTCTTGTACGCAGGATTGAAGAAATCGAGAGAAGCTTGCAGATCCAGTGCAGAGTGGGCAACGAGACAGAAGTCAGCATCAAATTGTAAATCATAACAAAAACAGAAAATGCTGGAAAACTCAGCAAGTCTGGCAACATCTGTGGAGAGAGAAACAAAGATAACGTTTCGAGACCGCATGACCTTTCTTCAGAGCTGAAGAGAAGTGGAAATGTGATTAAATTTATACTGTTTAAGGGGGATATGGGCAGGGTGAGTTGGATAGAAGGCCAGCGATAGATGAGGACAAAGGAGGGATTGACAAAGATGTCATGAACTAAAGGACAAAAGAAGTGTTAATGGTGGTGCTTAGTACTAAAAAAGGTGCTAATAGTTGCATAAAGGTAAGAAAGCAGAATATGATTATAGTAGAACAAGTAGAACATAGTGTGCCTCTTTTTTCGGTACACGATGACTGTTTTGGTGCCACTTCATGCTCTCGTCTGGGCCTCGAAAACTTTATCAATTTTGCTTCCAATTTCCACCCTTCTATCATCTTTACATGGTCCATCTCTAACAATTCCCTTCCCTTCTCTGACCTCTCTGTCTCCATTTCCAGTGACAGACTGTCCACCAATATTCATTACAAGCCCACCGACTCCCACAGCTACCTCGACTACAGCTCCTCACACCCCGCTTCCTGTAAGGACTCCATCCCAGTCTCTCCGTTCCCTCACCTCCGTTGCATCTGTTCCGACGATGCCACTTTTCAAAATGACATTTCTGTCATGTCTTCCTTCTTCCTTAACCGAGGTTTCCCCCCACTGTGGATGACAGGGCCCTAAGCTGTGTCCGACCCATCTCCCGCACCTCTGCCCTCACACCGTCCCCTCCCTCCCAGAACCATGATAGGGTCCCCCTTGTCCTCACTTTTCACCCCACCAGCTTTCGCATTCAAAGGATCATCCTCCGCCATTTCCGCCAACTCCAGCATGACGCCACCACCAAACACATTTCCCCTCACCACCCCTTGTCAGCATTCCATGTGGAATGTTCCTCTGGGACACCCTGGTCCACTCATCCTTCACCCACAATACCTTCTCCCCTTCCCATGCAATCACAGAAGGTGCAACACCTGTCCCTTTACCTCCTCCCCCCTCACCGTCCAAGGGCCCAGACACTCCTTTCAGGAGACTGGGTGACCACTTTTCAGTCTGTCTGCAAGCATGACCCAGGCCTTCCGGTTGCTTGCCATTTCAACACACCATCCTGCTCTCATGCCCACATGTCCGTCCTTGGCTTGCTGCAATGTTCCAGTGAAGACCAACGCAAACTGGAGGAACAGCACCTCATCTTCCAATTAGGCACCTCACAGCCTTCTGGACTTAACATTGAGTCCAACAACTTCAGGCCATGAACCCTTTCCTCCATCCTCATCCCCTTTTTTAATCCCCTTTCTTCTACATTCATTTTTATTTTTTATCCACTTAATTTTATTTTTATTCATTTCTCTGTGGTTTTATCCCCCTCTTTATCCCATTTTCTATCCTTTCCCCTCCTCATCACTGCCCCTTCCCCCACCCCATCCCCCACAGGGCCATCTGTCACTTGTTCCATGTTGTTCTTTCACACAATGCTACCCGTGTTCTGCTATAATCACATTCTACTTACTTATCTTTATGCCACTATTAGCACCTTTTTTTAGCACTTAGCACTACCATTAACACTCCCTTTGTACTTCTGTTCATGACACCTTTGTCAATCCCTCCTTTGTCACCACCTATCGCTGGCCTTCTATCCAGCTCCACCTGCCCCACATTATATTAAACAGTATAAATTTCATCACATTTTCAATTCTCTTCAGCTCTGATGGTCATATAGACTTGAAACGTTAACTTTGTTTCGCTCTCCACAGATGCTGACAGACCTGCTGTATTTTTCCAGCATCCACAGTATTTTGCTTTTAACTGTAGATCATATATGTTTACGTTGGTCACTTTAGCTTTGGCACAGAGGTAATGGAGGTTAAAGAGCTATCCATCTAGACAGTATTTAATACTGACACTAGGGAGCAGTTGATCTTTGATGAGGTAAATAGTCACTGCCAGGTAGATTCTAAATATTGTGGGGTCTATCACACAGCCTTGCTTGACACTGCTCTGGATTTTGAAGGCGTATGTTTCAGACATCCCACTCAAGCCTGTTGAGGCAGCATAGATATGGTCAGTGTAGTTGAAGGCACAACAGGCAATGCTGGAGAGAGGGGAGACAGTTGCTCAAAAAGCAAGGGTCAAGGGAACAAAGAATGCACAGGGAATACATAGAGAGGAAAAAGGGTGGGCACAAAGGGAAATAACCATGAGGATGAAAGTTTTAAATTTGAGGCACTAGGGGACCACCAGCCAATTTAGGGTAACAAGGACAGCGGTGATGAATGAGCGAAGTTGATGCATGATAGGATATAGGCAGCAAAGTTTAGCTTGAGCTGATGTTTAAAGAAGGTTGTTAGATGGGAGACCAGCCAGGACAGTATTACAGTAGTCAAGAGACAGACATGGACGAAGGTTTTAGCAGCTTTTGCTACAAGGCTGGAAGTGGAGATGAATCATGTTTTATAGATGGATATAGGTGGCCTTGGTGATTAAGTGGATAATGGATTTGAAGTTCACTTTAGGGTTGGATAGGATGTTAAGGTCATGAACAGTCTGGATCAGCTTGACAACAGGGATGGGCAGCAAGGGAACAGAGCTTGAGGTGGGACCAAAGCTGCCCATGTTGTAGATGCTGTTGCCAAGGGGCATTGTGTTGATGAAGAAAAGAAAGGGACCTACAAGAACAATAGTGTGGGAATGAAGAGGAGGAATTTCAGGAGATGTGCTATCAAATAGATAAGAATGGAGTAATTTCCAACTTGTTGCTTGTAGTAGAGCCTTGCCTGTCAGCCATGCACAGTAGAAAGTTAGGCAAGTTTATGCATGATTTTCCAACCATTTATTTTCATTGGTGGGGAATTCTTGTGAAGCATGCCCAAATTTCTGATACATGCTGCTGGTTGGCAAAGCTCCCCACCGGAAGTTACAAAGGCAGAAAATGATCCCTTATATATTTTTTTTCCTTTTAACTCTGATACCAGCTGTGATTGGAGTCAAATATTCCCTTTCTAATTTCACGATATAGCTCTGAAATGTATTTTCCCTCATTTTTCATTTTTTTTAATTAATCCATTTTCGGAGTTTAGAACCACATGTGAGCAAACAGTTCAGTGCTTTCTACTTAAGTTTCTTTTTTTACACCAACCTACTGAGACTAAGTACAGTGACATACAATGAGCTGCTGCTCTTACTCTCTGGTTCCTTATGTACATCACTCAATAACCAGAGAGTGAGAGCAGCAGCTCATTGTATGTCACTGTACTTAGTCTCAGTAGGTTGGTGTAAAAAAAGAAACTTAAGTAGAAAGCACTGAACTGTTTGCTCGCGTGTGGTTCTAAACTCTGAAAATGGATTAATTAAAAAAAATGAAAAATGAGGGAAAATACATTTCAGAGCTACATCGTGAAATTAGAAAGGGAATACTTGACTCCAGGTCACAGCTGGTATCAATGAGTTAAGAGAAAAAACATCAGACGATCACCACAGGAGTTGTGGAAATAAACTGCACACAGGAGTTATTTTGGCAGAGAATGGATACATCATAGAGTACACGAGGAAAGGGCAGGCTGGGAGGTCTGAAGGGATAGGGGGCATGTATAAACTGCCAGTGGATACTACACTAGGCAGTGGTCCAACACAAGACTTAGCTACATAAGCATGGCAGACCAACAATTCAAGTGGAAGCACAGTCTGATGAGTGTACCTGTCTGAGACATGCCACAAAGACACAAAGGCATAGTTAGCTCTCTGTGATGCACTATTAATGGTAATCATGCTCATCAGTGACCTCAGTGCTAAGAACAGGTCAGATTTTCATCTTGGTGATAATCATTAGAATAAACCATGCCAGATTTTCTCCATACAGTTTAACTATTTGGCACAAGTAGCTGGAAGGATATTGATCACATTTTACTTATTTACAAGTTTAACAGCAGAATTTAATTATACTTAAATTGGTCAACTATTAATATAAAGGCATATTATTGAACTATTGTCTTAAGTACGATTTAAAATTAAATTGACTGTTGTTCTTAAAGTTCAAGAGTTTCCAGCAGATATTGCCTAAGCAAGCAATTTTCTTTGCCTTTTGGACACTTTACAATCTTCTTCAAAAATAAAAAAAATGCCTAAGGTACAGCAAAACGAATCAACTTTATTAATTTGCATTGTGGTGTATGTCTCTCTGGCTGTTCTTACCTCTAGTGCACCATTAAATTTCTGTTCTGGTCAAGAAGGTTTTTGCTGCACTTCTGGAGAAGTTACACTGGCAGAGCAAGAACAGCTCTGAGGAACTTCCTGGCTACAATTTTCCTTTTAGCAGTAGTTACTTCAAATTTACAACTGCGGATTGAAGGATTTTTGCATATATCAGAAAACTCAGGAAACAGTAGCTAGAGGCTTCACTTCAGTGTCCGTTTGCTTTCACTATCAAGCAGCTTAACCATCTGTCTTGCACTGGCTACATATACAGATTAATAGACGAATTTGAACTTCAAAAACAAGTCAATTTAATTCTAAATTGAGCACTGGCAGGAGGGATGAATGGGATTTGGTGAGGATTTGGGCAGCTGAATTGTTGGTAAGCTCAAACTGATGGAAAGTAAAAGGTGGCAGATTGCCCAGCAGAGCAATGGAATAATCCAAGTTGGGGGGCAAGTAAAATACGTATGAGGGTTTCGACAGCAAATAGTATTAGAAAATAGAGATTAAATAAGTTACATGTGTATTTGGGTGTTAGGAATAAGGTATATCTTTATAGTTTCATTTTTGAGTAGAGACAGCAGGGCTAAAGCTCTGTTTGGAGACCTGCATTGCTGATTAGACCGTTATGAATCCTGAAGGTAAGCAAGCGCGAGGACACACACACACACACACACACACACACACACACACACACACACACACACACACACACACACACACACACACACACAAAAAACTAAAAAGGAGCGAGAGTTCAATTGGAAGCATCTGCCAGAGAGACTGGACAGCAAGTGGGGGGCGATAGCAAATCCTAAACTGAAGTTGAAGCCTGGATTCCAGAGAGACTGGATATTGGGAGAGGGAACCACAGAGAGAACAATTCCCCAAAAGAACTGAAAGGTCCCATGGACAAGGATAGAAAGAAGGGGTCCCAAGAAGACCTTTTAGTAAAAAAGAAGAACTGGAGTCTGCAAAAAGTCCTGTTCTGTGGAAGTGAAAGTAAGGAGCAGAGAGGAAGGTTCCAAGCTTCAAGCTTAAAGAGATGAAAGGTGCAGGATGCAGATTTAAAGCAATATCGGTGTGTGAGAAGCCGGAAGGTCCAAGGAGACAGCTGAAGATCTGTAATTCTTTACTGTGGACATGTGAAGCAGTAGTGTTCTATTGGCATGGCTGGGGTCTGTAAAAGAGTGTGTGCGGAAGGAAGAACGAATGCACATGGCGATCTGGGGAGAGGAATATCGGAAGGAGGGTTCAAAACCCAGGAGGTAGACCCTTGTGGAAGGCGACTGAGAGAAAGCATTGTTAGGGATAAGATTCCAGAGCGAGTTCTTCAAGAGTGAAGAGTGAAGGCCAACGTGTGAAAGACTGAGTTCAGTGAGACCGGTTGGCTCACAGTGCGACAAGCATCCAGGGGAAGTTGAGGAGAGATCCATAGCATCTGGTTAGGTGACAACTGTCACGTGGTTTCAGAGTGTGGTGTGCCTGACCACAGGTTGCCTCTTGGCTTGTATGGACAATGTACTTAATGTGAACATTAGAGTATAAGATAGCTTTTGTAACTTGTGTTATCCTTACAAATCTGTATACATCTGTAAAGGTATAGTTGCGGTGAAGGAGTATTTTATTTTTTGTCCATTCACGGGATGTGGGCTTCGTTGGCTGAGCCAGCATCTATTTCCCATCCCTAGTTGCCCTTGACTAGGTGGTGGCAAGCTGCCTTCTTGAACTGCTGCAGTCCATGTGGTGTGGGGACACCCACAGTGCTGTTAGGAAGAGAGTTCCAGGATTTTTACCCAGCGACAGTGAAGTAATGGTGACATATTTCCAAGTCAGGATGGTGAGTGACTTAGAGGGGAACTTGCAGGCGGTGGTGTTCCCATCTATCTGCTGCCCTTGTCCTGCTAGGTGGTAGTAGTTGTGGGTTTTGAAGGTGCTGTCGAAGGAGCCATGGTGAATTCCTGCAGTGCATCTTGTAGATGGTACACACTGCCGCCACTGTGCGTCGGTGGTGGAGGGAGTGAATGTTTGTGGATATGGTACCAATCAAGTGGGCTGCTTTGTCCTGGATGGTGTCAAGCTTCTTGAGTGTTGTGGGAGCTGCACTCATCCAAGCAAGTGGGAAGTATTCCATCACACTCCTGACTTGTGCCTTGTAGATGGTGGACAGGCTTTGGGGAGTAAGGAGATGGGTTACTCATCACAGGATTCCTAGCCTCTGACTTGCTCTTGTAGCCACAATATTTATATGGCTAGTCCAGTTTAATTTCTGGTCAATAATAACCCCCAGGTTGTTGATAGTGGGGGATTCAGTGATGGTAATGCCACTGAATGTCAAGGGGTGATGGTTAGACTCTCTCTTGTTGGAAAAGATCATTGCCTGACATTTCTGTGGTGCAATTGTTACTTGCCACTTGTCAGCCCAAGCCTGGATAATGTCCAGGTCTTGCTGCATTTGCCCATGGACTGCTTCAGTGTCTGAATCGTCGCGAATGGTGCTGAACATTGTGCAATCATCAGTGAACACCCCCGCTTCTGACCTTAAGATGGAAGGAAGGTCATTGATGAATCAGCTGAAGATGGTTGGGCCGAGGACTCTACCCTGAGGAACTCCTGCAGCGATGTCCTGGAGCTGAGCTGACTGACCTCCAACAACCACAACCGTCTTCCTTTGTGCTAGGTATGACTCCAACCAGCAGAGAGTTTTGCCCCTGCTGCCCCCATTAATGCCACTCCCTGACAAATGCCACCTTGATGTCAAGAGCAGTCACCATCACCTCACCTCGGGAGTTCAGCTCTTTTGCCCATATTTGAAGTAAGACTGTAATGAGGTCAGGAGCTGAGTGGCCCTGGTGGAACCCAAACTGGGCATCAGTGAGCAGGTTATTGCTCAGCAAGTGCCGCTTGATAGCACTTTGATGACCCCTACCATTACTTTACTGATGATCGAGAGTAGACTGATGGGGCAGTAATTGGCCAGGTTGGATTTGTCCTGCTTTTTGTGTACAGCACATACCTGGGCAATTTTCCACATAGCCGGGTAGAAGCCTGTGTTGTAGCTGTACTGGAACAGCTTGGCTAGGGGCGCGGCAAGTTCTGGGACACAAGTCTTCAATATTATTGCCGGAATATTGTCAGGGCCCATAGCCTTTGCAGTATCCAGTGCCTTCAGCCGTTTCTTGATATCACATGGAGTGAATCAAATTGGCTGAAGACTGGCACCTGTGATGCTGGGGACCTCCAGAGGAGGCTGAGATGGATCATCCACTCGCCATTTCTGGCTGAAGATTGTAGCAAATGCTTCAGCCTTATCTTTTGCACTGATGTGCTGGGTTCCTCCATCATTGAGGTTGGGGATATTTTTGGAGCCTCCTCCTCCAGTGAGTTGTTTACTTGTCCACCACCATTCACAACTGGATGTGGCAGGACCGCAGAGCTTACGTCTGATTTGTTGGTTGTGGGACCGCTTAGCCCTGTCTATCACTCGCTGCTTATGCTGTTTCGCACACAAGTAGTCCTGTGTTATAGCTTCACCAGGTTGACACCTCATCTTTAGGTATGCTTGGTGCTGCTCCTCGCATACCCTCCTGTACACTTAATTGAACCAGGGTTGATCCCCTGGCTTGATGGTAATGGTAGAGTGGGGGATATGCTAGGCCATGAGTTTACAGATTGTGTGTGAGCACAATTCTGCTGCTGCTGCTGCTGCTGATGGCCCACAGTACCTCATGGTTGCCCAGTCTTGAGTTGCTAGATCTGTTCGAAATCTATCCCATTTAGCACAGTGGTAGTGCCACACTACATTATGGAGGGTATCCTCAATGTGAAGCTGGGACTTCGTCTCCACAATGACTGCCCAGTGGTCACTCCTACCGATACTGTCATGGACAGATGCACCTGCGGCAGGCAAGTTGGTGAGGATAGGTCAAGTATATTTTTCCCTCTTGTTGGTTCCCTCACCACCTGCTGCAGACCCAGTCTAGCAGCTATGTCCTTTGGGACTTGGCCAGCTCGGTCAGTAGTGGTGCTCGGAGCCACTCTCTGTGGTGAACATTGAAGTCCCCCAGCCAGAGTGCATTCTGTGTCCTTGCCACCCTCAGTGCTTCCTCCAAGTGGTGTTCAACATGGAAGAGCACTGGTTCATCAGCTGACGGAGGGCGTTATGTGGTAACCAGCAGGAGGTTTCCTTGCCCATGTTTGACCTGATGCCATGAGACTTCATGGGATCCATAGTCGATGTTGAGGACACTCAGGGCAACTACCTCCTGACTGTATACCACTGTATCGCCACCTCTGCTGGGTCTGTCCTGCCAGTGGAACAGGATCTACCCAGGGATAGTGATGGTGGTATCTAGGATATTATCTGTAAGGTATGATTCTATGAGGATGGCTATGTCAGGCTGTTGCTTGACTAGCCTGTGAGACAGTTCTGCCAATTTTGGCACTAGCCCCCAAATGTTAGTGAGGAGGACATGGCAGGGTCGACAGGGCTGAGATTGTCGTTATCGTTTCCGGTGCCTCAGTCGATGCCGGGTGGTCCGTCCGGTTTCATTCCTTTTTTGTGACTTTGTAGCGGTTTGTTACAACTGAGTGGCTTGCTAGGCCATTTCGGAGGGCATTTAAGAGTCAACCACATTGCTGTGGGTCTGGAGTCACATGTAGGCCAGGCCAGGTGAGAACGACAGATTTCCTTCCCTAAAAGACATTGGTGAACCAGATGGGTTTTTGCAACAATTGACAATGATTTCATGGTCATCATTAGACTTTTAATTCCAGATTTTTATTGAATTCAAATTCATCTGCCATGGTGGGATTTGAACCTGGGTCCCCAGAGCACTACCGTGGGTCTCTGGATCACTAGTCCAGCAACAATACCACTATGCCATCGCCTCCCCCATTTATTTCATTTTTCTTGTTAAATAAATGTTTTATTCTTTTGTTAAAAGTTCATTAGTTGACTTATCTCCACGTATCTAAACAAAAAAGAAAGATAGGATCTATCAAGCCAGGTTCCACCCTGGACTCAGGTATGTCCAGAAGTAACATCCGCTGGGATCGTAATAGACTGCGGCAGGGACAGTAAATGATGGGGAACTCTGCACTCAGCATAAAATTCAGCTCATGAGATGGGAAGGTGGGTCAGATGGGATGCCAAGGTTGCAAATCAGGGAACAGAATTTTGTGGCAGAGACCATAGACAGTGGTTTCAATGTTATCACCACTCCACCCCCTTCTCTACCTCACCCAGCCCGTAACAGGCAGGAAAGAGGGAGAAGTTAGGGCATTAAATAGGGGGATGCAATCTCTAAGTGCTGTATGTGCAGCCGCAGCACTTTTCACAGTGCAAATGATGGGAGTAACTGGATATTCCATCGTGGAATGAAGAACACTCTATTAACATATTTCAATTGGCTCCCACACTGCAATTCGGAGTCCAATTTAAAACTTACACTTACCACACAGGTCTTTCTATGGTCACCAGACCTGGCAATGAAAGGGAGGTGGGAGTGGACAGTTGTGCAAGGTCAAGTGTCTATTTCGGCACTACTTGTAGGCCATGAGGAGGAGCAAGGGCCCCTGATTCTCACAATGAAGTCTTTGGCCTTCTCCCTCCCAATTGTGGGCCTCTTCCCTCTTCCCCACGCAGGAGAAATTCCTTCCTGTACCTACCCTGTCGAGCCCTGTAAGAACGTTGCAAGTTTGAATGAGATCATCTCTCATTCTTCTAAAGTCCTGAGAATAAAGGGCCAGTCTACTTAATTTTTCCTCATAGGACAATCCCTCCATCCCAGGGATTAGTTTGGTGAACCTTCACTGCAAACCCGCTATGGCAAGTATTTCTTTCCTTAGGTAAAGAGACCAAAACTGCACACAATATTTCAGATGTGGTCTCACCAAGGCTCCATATAATTGCACTAAGATATCTTTACCCCTGTAGTCAAATCTTCTTGTAATGATTCCAACTTGACACTTCCAAAATGAGTCACAAAAGTTTTCCATGTAATTCAGGTGAGAACATGATACATTTTACAGGAGATAACATGTTTTAAGATAACATGTTTTCAGAGGAAAAGCTGTCAATGTATTCATGAAAATAAACAGAACCATTGAATCATTGGAAATGTAATAATATAACTACTGAAAACTGACAATTAGTATCACAGAAAAATGCTCTGGTAAGCATCATTCAGCTGTAGGATGATTACTTCATTCTTACATAAGTGTCATATCCCAGAAATAACTTGCTTGTGATCTATTCTGTGATAGTCAGAACAGATACACGTCATTCTACAGACTTGATATAATTTGGAATATTTAATCCCAGGGTAGGATGTCAGATGGTGTCGGGGGCAGACACTGAACAGGGAGAAGCTGCCATTGGGTGGGTTAAAGGACCACCAGCAATGTGCCACAGGGCAATAGAGGAGCTGCATCAGGAAGACAGCATGCAGTACAGGAGAAGTCAGTTAAAATCTGCTGTGCACAGTGGGGCTACTGCTAACCTCGACAGCTCCAGTCCTCCTGAGGTGCTGACAACGAATTTTGTCTGTGCCAGTTCTTCACCCACTGGTACAGATTGAGAGAGGGCAATATACTTGTCTACCTAGAGCAATGACAGAGGCATGGTCACGGGCGGTCCCATGGTTTGATGATGGCTCTCTGAGTGCCCTCCTCCTGGTTGTGACTGAATGGCAGGAGGTTCCCATCCCACGGGATGGCAAGAAGAGACATCCCCACCTGACCAGTCAAGCCTGGATGGAGGTCGCAAAGGAAGTCAGTAGTCATGGGTCATCTATAGGACCTGCCTGCAGTGCCACAAAAGTTGATTGACCTTCTCCATGCTACAGGGTGAGTGAGGATCCAAACACTTGATGTGGGTACACACCTATGTGAGGGAATGCATGTGTTGTGTAGGGGAGGTATTAGCCAGGAGGGTGAATGAGTGATCCCCACACTCTTGCAATGACAACTCAAGGAGCATCTGCACCCTGCAAAGCTTTCAGGGGCTGGGATGCGGAGGTGGCAAAGGCTACATGATGCAGGACGTACAATGCAATGCGGCTTAGAGAAGCACCACAGCTTGTGGGAACTGCCCTGTGGGGCTGATCCCTCAAGGCATGGAACTCACCATTGTCCTATTATATTCACAGGAGAAGAGGGTCCACAACGCATGTGAGAGGACGAAGACATTTGGGGAAAGTGCCGAATCTGGCAATGTTGACAATGATGGAGGAGGATATTCCAGACTTGGCCAATCAACAGGGGGGTCAGTACAATTGGACAAGGAGATGTTCGTGTCGGTGTTAGTAAGTATCTGAGGGTATATTTCTCAGCTCGAGGGGGGCGACGGAGTGTGGCTGGGATGGGGAAGGGATGGGTTTGTGCGTGGCAATGGCTGGAGATGAACACCTCTGTGTCAAGCGTCATATGCAGAATGTTTCTGCCCTAGATGCAATGATCTTAGCTCAGTCTTCAACTGCAGTATTGAGTGGTACTCATCCTTTTATGCTCTTCAAAAGGTTAGCCATTGGCCTCAGCAGCCACCAGCCTCGAGAAGCTTGCATTGAGCTCTGAGGAAGAGGCGGGGTCCTCAGAGAGTGCACTGTTCATCCTTGCTATGCAGCTTCCATCGGCTCAAATACTCAGGGTATGCACACTTTGGCCGAAATGTTAGCACCACACAAACATCGGATCAGCTCTTGGAGGTGGTGGCAGTCCAGGCCTCTGACAAGGAGAGGAGTGTGGGAGACGACAAGCTTCTGTAGTTGTCCGTGAGACAACAGATGTTGGATGTCCGATGGGAGATGCATGAAGATCTGGTGGAGATTCCAGAGAGTGTGCGTGGCCTGGCAAGGACAGCGGAGGAGCCCATCAAGGCCGTGAGTGCTGTGATTACCCCCTCTACAGAATACATAGCTTCCTTTACTGAGAGATTAGTGACTCACATGGTGACTCAGAACCAGCAGGACATTCAGGGGACATCCTGCAGTAATGTCCTGGAACCGAGATGACTGACACCAACAACCACAACCATCTTCCTCTGTGCTCGGTATGACTCCAACCAGTGGAGAGTTTTCCTGATTCCCATTGACTCCAGTTTTGCTAGGGCTCCTTGATGCCACACTCGGTCAAATGCTGCCTTAATAGCAAGGGCAGTCACTCTCACCTCGGGAGGTCAGCTCTTTTGCCCATGTTTGAACCAAGGCTGTAATTAAGTCAAGAGTTCAGTGGCCCTGGTGGAACTCAAACTGAGCATCAGTAAGTAGGTTACTGCTAAGTAAGTGCTGCTTGATAGCACTGTTGATGGCCCCTTCTGCCTCACCATGCTCCACATGTAGCTGGCCAGAAGATTGTTGCTGCCATTGGCTATCTGCCCTCTTCACCCTCCTCCTCCTCACAATGCAAATCCTCCACCAGAGTACAATAACCCCTACTTCCTGTGAATCCTTTCTGTCAGCCTGCCCCTGTAAAGGTGCCTCTGTGGCTGCAGCCTCTCTTCCAAATCACTCCCTTCAAGATGAACCCTTCAGTGGTTCCCCTTAGAATCATGCACGTGATCCAAGAACAATTCCCTAGCCTCTCATGCAGTTTCAACTCTTCACTGTCCTCTTCTCATCTGCCCTTCTATCATGCCCTTGTGCTGCTATATAGACCCTGCCGCAATTCCCTCTCCCACGTTGAGCCCGTGAGACTAGCGTAACATTGCACAGGTAGTGAAAAATTGTGGACAATTGCCTCAGTATCAGTTGATTGGCCTTTACCAGCAGGCGGGTGGACTTCCAGCTTTGTGGCCCACTTGCCTTCCTCATTATTGCAGCCAAGCACGACGATGTTGAGGACCAGACCCGATGTCATGATGCCCAATTTTACAGGGGCAGCCATCCGAATGGCAAGCATAAAATTCTGCCCATATACTTCTTTATTCCTAAAGTTTTACAAACTGATAGATTGAACAGAATATTGGGAGTTATGAAATAACCGCTCAATCTTCCATGGGGTGGCAATCATGGTCGGAGAGACAATCATCTTCCGACTGCCACTCTCCTCGATCTTTTCCCCACCTCGATGCTGCTCTGCATTTCTTGCTGGGAGTTCCAAGTTCGGCTTTACCATAAACGCCCCTCCAAGAGCTCTGTCGCAACGCTGTAGAGTTGGGGGTAGACAGGCCACACCCCCTTTTTATGGCACTAGCTGCCGTATGGTAAGTTTAAATGTCCATTGTGAATGTTAGTCCATTGTGAATGGGTGAGTGGATTAATGTGTGAATGGGCAGGGTGACAGGGTAGGTGAGGTAAGTGGGTATGTGGGTAAGGTGGCAGGTGGGTGAGTGGGTAGGTGGGTCAGGGGTTGTCACATAAGATCAGAAGAGGTAGTCAAAGGGTCAGAGAAGTAGTCGGGTGGTCGGAATAGTAGTTGGGTTTGGTCGGGGGGGTAGTTGAGTGGTCGGGGGAGTGGCTAGGGTTAGTCAGGGGGTCAAGGAGGCAGTCGGGGGGGTCAGAAGGAGTCAGGGTGTCGGGCGGGGAGGAGGGGGGGCGGTGGGGGCCATTGTGAGTAACTGGGGAGTCTATTCAGGAGTCACCCAGGTTCTAGACTAGAATTTTTCTGTCTAATATTTCCTGGTTAACTACCCAGGTAAGAAAATTGGAACTGTCTGAAATTCCGACTTTAATTTAGAGCCAGAGACATTTGTAGAGGGTGCCGGGGAGCAGGGGAATTGCCCATCGTAGGTTGAAACTTCCCGGGAAATTCCCACGCAGGTCAGCACATTAGGACTTCTGCACAGTATGGACGTGCATCTTGGGTCATGCGTCCAATCTCCAATGATATAGTGACCTGAAGATTTGGGACATTATTTGTCACTTCATTATCACTGATCATCACTAACGGCAAAGTGTTTCACATAAATGAATAGTTTGATTGGTATATATGAGGAGGTGACGGCTATTAGACGAGTCCACACTAATTGTGAAAAGGCACTGGGACTGGGATTTCCTAATCAAAAATCATCAGTTTAATGAAAACACAATGCCAGTACATGACGGATATTTCCCTTCTTCCCTTCTTAGTAAAGCTCCCAGGTTAACCATTAGAAAGAACTCCCTTTACACTGACTCAACAATAGGTCTTAATTCCAACCTTCAAAACAACATCCTTCAGCCAAGAGTGATGTTTCCCTTCAATTTTCTTCAGTCAGTGCTCTGAATACAACTGGCAATTAAGCACGTCACTGACACTTTATGGGCTGCATCTTCTTTGAGACTTCTCAATCTTATTTTACTTCTGGCTGGCAGATGTTGTCATCTGATCAAATGCAATCTTAGCAGTAAAACAGTTTTTGTTTTTCTTGCCAACTTTCTCCCCTGCACCCAAAGCCTTTGACTCCTTGCTGTAACAGGATTGTTGAAAACTGATTTCTGTGCAAGCCCAACCAAATGCGCCAGGAGAATGTAAATTCTATAGCTGTTGTTAGGATGCACAGAATCCAGAGTACCAAAAATTAGCAAAAGCCAATCATTGCAATATTACCTGCATATTCTAACCTCATTCATTATCAAGGAAAAATGATTGCTTTTATTGATTATCAATAGCGTTGAAAATAACTGCTGTATCTTTATAATTGATCAAGTGGGGTGAGCAATAAAAAGGCAGAATTTCCATCCCTCGTGAAATAAGATGTATTTGTTTGAATTGGTTGAGTTAATTTGAAGAATGCAATAAACAGTCCAGTCTCTCGTTTCAGAACCTGCTAAAATCAGTCCACTTTTGTCAATGCTCTCAGTGCACTCGCCAACTGCACCTGTGATTGTACCTGTGAACATGATGGTCCCAGCTCTTGCTGGCAATCACAGTTATAGTTAGCATCACAGATACAGAAAACACTTTAAGCATGACCCAAAAACAGAGCAAGTTCCAGTCGTAAAGAAAGAAAGGCTTTGTATTATTATTAATTGTATAAATTAAGGTCAAGTGTATATAGGTGAGGGGCACTCATTGAATAATTACTTTTGCACATATAAAAAGACACTTGAGGTTTATGGCAGAGTGGGTAGCGTCCCTACCTGGGTTGGAGTCCCACCCCAGGACTTGATGGCCACAAGTGGTGTGCTTGTGGCGTGGCCAAGCAAGTTGATTGTCAACCTGTAAATCTTGCCGATACACCTGATGGCAGGCAGTAAGAGTGGGAGTGTCTCCTGGTCAGCCAGAACTGTGTGGTAGCTGCAGTGCATCAGTATCCCCATGTTAAAAGACTCTACGTGCAAGCCCTTGCCATGGGCTCGATGCCAAGCGTCCTCCCCATCGTGAGGGACTGCTAGAGAAATCCCATTTCTATGCCGATCTTGTCATTGGATTTTCTGTGAAGTTCATTGGCCAATGCCCGACAATAAAACAAGCACAAGCGCAGCACCACCGAAATGGGTAATAGCAAGGGCACTGCTTAGTGCCTTACTCTCAGCGCCTCCTGCCTCTGTTCTCCTTTCCATTATTAGGTAAAATAAAGAGACACTTGTTGGCTGGTGGATCATCGAGCTAAGAGCTCTCCATTTGCAGTGTCTCATACTGTGAATAAATCTAAAACGGAGTAAAGATTGAATTCTGGTTTACTTCCTACCAACTGGCTGTAAGAAGTTTAACAATTATATAGTGCGTTTCATGGCCACCAGACGTCCCAAACAGTTTTACATCTAACGAAATACTTTTGAAATGTAGCACGGTTGCGTTGTGGAGAACAAAGCAGCCAATTTGTGCACAAGGTGATCCCACAAACATCAAAGTGATAATGACCAGATAATCTGTTTTAGTGGTGTTAATTGAGGGATAAATATTGTTCAGGATACCAGGGATAATTCCACTGCTCTTTGTTGGAGTTGCACCATGGGATCTTTTATATCCACCTGAAAGGACAGACGGAGCCACGGTTTAATGACTCAACCAAAAGACAGCACCTCCGAAAGTACAGTACACTCTCGGTGTTCCATAGCACCAACATCACTATATATAAAAATAGAACAGCAGTGGAGAATTTCTGCAGCATTTTTTAAGGGCAGAGATTAAATAACACTAGGAACTTGCAGTGTAGTTCCACAGGTTACCTCTGGTATCTCTTCCAAATGGTCACTTTAATCATGTACCACCTTAGTCAGTGAACATGAACAGTTTTACAGTCTCTGGAACTAAGTCCAGTGCAATCCTCAACTGAAAAATACACAGAATATTCCAGCCCGGATGCTGGTTAGGAAATGGGAGTGAGCACCTTGGTTCCTTTTCCCTTCTGTAATGTAGGAATGCTGAGGTCAATTACAGTATCCTCAGCTGTCATTTTAATTCTTTCATGGGGTGTGAATGTTGCAGGCAAGGCCTGTGTTTCTTGCCCATCCCTAATTGCCCTTGAGAAGGTGGTGCCGAGCTGTCTTCTTGAACCGCTGCAGTTCATCTATTGTAGGTGTACCTTAGTCCTGTTTGGAAGGGAGTTCCAGGATTTTGACCCAGAAACAGTGAAGGAACAGCAATATAGTTCCAAATCAGGATGGTTTGTGGCTTGGAAGAGAACTTGCAGGTGGTGGTGTTCCCATGTGTCTGCTGCCCTTGTTCTTCTAGGTAGTGATTCTAGCTTGTGGGTATGGAAAGTGTTGTCGAAGGAGCCTAGGTGAGTTGCTGCAGTGCATCTTGTAGATGGCACACACTGATGCCACTCTGCATTGATGGTGGAGGGAGGGAATGTTTTAAATGGTGAATGAGGTGCCAATCAAGCAGGCTGCTTTGTCCTGGATAGTGTTGAACTACGAGTGTTGTTTGAGTCACAGTCATCCAGGCAAGTGGAGAGCATTCCATCACATTTCTAACTTGTGCCATGTAGATGATGGATAAATTAATTGAACTATCTGGGAACCCACAGAAAACGTTTGAATCAATCCATTTTGCAACTCTGATCCAACAAATGTTTGCCAATTTGATCACAGGCTATACGATCAGAGAGACAAATGTCATCATATTGGAGGAAGACTACTCACTTTAATTAATCACAGTGAAATTTGAAAGGATGTAGTAGACAGCACATTTTTATAATTGTGTGACAATGCAGCAGAGTTGCAATAATTCTAACTAATTAGCTATATTATTACCACACTTTAAAATGATGAATGCCTTTTATAGGCCATCTGTTCTGCTTCCTAAATTTGCACATTCCCTGAAGATATCACTAATGCCTTCCTGCCCCTCAATCATAAAAGAAATCTGTTGTCTTTGAAATTTCTAAGCTCTCCTGATTTTACAATTTTTTTTCAGCTGGCCACAAGAAAATGATCATGATTCTCACGGTTAGTATTCATTAAGCTCACAGTGAAATGCATGTGTTCACGTTCGCAAAGATAATTATGGATATGGAAAGCATTCAGTTATCTAACTCACCTTCCCACAGAAACCTACAATTTCAACACACCATCAAACTGCCTCTTTAATCACTTCACAGTTTTATTAGCTTCTCCATCCTTCACATGGAGAATTACTTTATATCAGTTCATAACCTACCTTTAGCAATTTGTATCTATATCTCCTTGTGATTCAACTTGAAGTAGCACTATGGATTCACATTATGTATCTCATTTAGTATTGTAACTTTTATAAAGCTGTCTCTGACTTTTATAAAGCTGCCTCTTGTGAATACTGAAGGACTTTTCTAGTAACCTGTCCTCTGACACCAGGGATAAAATATATAGCTTTATATCTTTTCCAGGGCTTGGATGTTTCTCTTGTGATTTTGATTATGAAAATTGAATTGAGTACTTATCATGCAGCCTGGCCAGGGCACTATACAGTTTCAGCAACATTCAATATTGATGCCACAATGTTGATTTGCTATTATTTTGCTCTACCCACCTAGCCAAATTTAATTTGTGTCCTCATGGAGAGGAACCTTCTAGACAACAGGCAGACAGGGAGAAGAAGAGGTGAGAGATGGTAACGCTAGAGGCAAGAGAAGGCTCATTACTGGATTACTATTTCCACAATAAGATGAAGCACTTGTCACCCAAGAGGAGCCTCTGTATGTGCAAAATGGCTTAAAATATAGTATGTTAGGTTGGATGATCTTACTTCCATTTTCATGGATTTTGATAAGCTTTTTGATCTCAGCCCATCAGTCAAGAAAACTGTGGGAAAGATTTCAACAACATACAAAGAAATATCAAAATTAACAGAATGAAAATTGATGGGTCCTATAATAGACAATCTGCTCTGCCAGATTACCATAAGAGAAGACGACAAAAATTAACCCAGATCTTTTTTATGAATAGAAAAATACAATTGTAACAGCAAGTGATTAGGAAGGCAAATGGAATGTTGGCATTTATTGCAAGAGAAACTGAATATAAATTGATGCTTTCAAAAGTGGTATAATTCAGGTAGATTGAGGAAATTTATTAACAGAATAGGGGTGGTGGGGGGAAGGGGTGGTATTGATTTATATGCCGAGTATGGGCCTAAACCTGCATTTTGATACCAAAAATGTTAGGTTTTCATGGATGCTGGGTCAAATTATACTCTACAATCTCCGATGAACGCAAGTGCCAAAAGAATCAGCTTTCACTTCAATATCAAATTGATATGTAAAATACCATTGTGCATTAGGAACATAGGATTTAGGAACAGGAGTAGGCCATTTGGCCCTTCGAGCCTGTTCCGCCATTAATTAGATCATGGCTGATCTGGTTGTGGTCTCAGCTCCACTGGAATATAAAAGAAATAATATAAAAGTATATAAAAGTAGGCAAGTTTTGCTGCAACTGTAAGGGCCTTGCTGAGACCACATCTGGAGTTGTGTGTACAGTTTTGGTCTCCTTATTTGAAAAAAGATATAATTGCTTTAGAAGCAATTCAGAGAAGGTTCACTTTTTCTCTCAGAGGGTTGTTAGTGTGTGGAATTCTCTTCCCCAGAAAGTACTAGAGGCTGGGTCTTTAAATTTCTTCAAGGTTGAGTTACAAAGATTTTTGATAGATAAGGGAGTCAAAGGTTATGGGACAGACAAGAGAGTGGAGCTGAGACCACAACCAGATCAGCCAGATCAGTATTTTACATATCAATTTGCTATTGAAATGAAAGCTGATTCTTTTTGGCACTTGTGTTCACCGCAGATTGCGGCATATAATTTGACCCAGCATCCAAGATGACCCAATATTTGGGTATCAAAATGCAGGTTTAGGCCTATACTCAGCATATAAATCAATACCACCCCTTTCCCCCATCACCCCTGTTCTGTTAATAAATTTCCGCAATCTACCTGGATTATATCAATTTTGAAAGCATCAATTTTTAAAAATGTTTCAATGCAGCATGAATTCAATCATGCCGTGGGGAAACATAACTGAATTTTATACCTATATGAAAGAAAGATGATTTACAGCTTTAAAATAAATCATTTATTGAAACCATGGCAAGAATTAACATATAATGCAAGTTAAATTTTCCATCTTGGTTACTAACTTTTCTCCTACTATTTTATTTGAATTGTAAGAGTAACTATTGGACAAAGCACTATGGGTGGCATGTGTACGTTTTATCACATTGGTTCTGAGGATTGCTGTAACCTACAGTAGTTTTGTGAAGCTCTTGTTATTTGCTGAAACTCGAGGCAGGGATACTGGTGGACAGTAAAAGTGTCTTAAAGGTGACTGGAGTTGGGTTTCAGTGTATGTCTAAGAAGAATCTTTAAGTCATATTAATAAATGAATTGTTTTTATCTTAACTGAACGCGCAATTTGTTTTGAAAACAGGAACATGAGTTTTCATAGAGTTACATGTACATCAGTTAGTCAAGTACAGATTGAAGGTCCAAAAATTGTTTTTCTATTGGTAGATTATAATTGAGAGAGAAGAAAAAGCCTGAATTTTTGTGATAGAATTTAATAATATTTGGCACATCTCTCGTTTCATTTGCTTGGTGCAGTTAGATAGGCATAAAGTGATTTATTTCCTTTCAACAGAAATACCTATTGCAAAGCACCAGAACAAACTGGATTTATCAAATCAAATACTGAAAATATTCCTCCTCCCCACAAAGAGCAGAGTTCAGCTTTGCTACCTTCCCATGTAAGTGGTGTAGTTATTCAGTGCTCAGACAGACTACACCACACAATTTGATGTTTTAAACAAAAATAAACTTTATTGTACAGTAAACGTTGTGTTATCTGGCACTCTACCAACTGGAGTTCTCTCCTAACCAAAATTTCTAATGTTCCCCTTATATAACATGTCACCAATTGGAAGCAATTAAAAAGTTATCCTGAACCTGCACCTACATACTGTATTATTTTATTCTTTAATTTATGTACTGTTGAAGATTAGAAGTAAAAAGAATACTGTTGTTTACTTCCTGAGTACTTGCATATTAGTTCATGCTACAAGTATTATAATGCATTCCATTGGTAAATGGAACTCTCGGTTAACTGGTAGTTTTGATCAACCGGCATCATCCATTCCCCACATATGCTGGGGAACATAATGGAGACTTTATTGTATATCAAAATAAAGTAAGCACTATTACCTTGACACTGCTGCTTATAAAGACTTATGCTGTAAACTCAGTTCTACTTTACACTACTCTCCCAAGGGTTTCCTTTTCTTACAAAATCTTGAAGGTTTAGTCACTTTTCTTGGGACCAACCTAAAGGTATGCCACACCCCTCTGGAATTTACTCTAATTTTTCTTGGTATTCCAACTATTCCTCAAGGTGCAAATTTCATGGTGATCCTTTCATCTTGCTCTTGCTTAATTGATCTTGCAATTTTCTTTAAAGACCTCACGGCTATGGACTCTTCAGCTCCTTGCCCCGGCTTAGGACATACATAGGCCTTTTTCCATTCTGCTCCCATGGCTCTGTACAGTTGTTTATAAGGTAACTACTCAAGCTGACTGCTTACTGCCACAAGGCTCTGCGTAGAGCACTCTTCAAGCTTGAGAAAATCCTAGACGCTTTTCCCTCACAAAACTCAAACTGAGATTGGTAATCTATACAGTAAACAAATGCAGGCCTCCCCACTTAGTGAGTTTCAGCCTAGACCAAACCTGCAACTGACACTGGCTGTTCCCAAATTAAACTGCCAGCAAACACAGAAAAATTAAACAAAGTAATCTTCCACCCTCCCAACACATCTCCATGGTGATGTGGCATTCTTTGGAATGCACTCTAGCAGAAATATGAACAAATTATTTTACCTTTGATGCTACTCTTTGATTTTGTAGCCCATATGTATAATTTGTATTGTTAATGCAGTTTTACGACCTTTTCTTCAGAACCTCTGGCTCATTTACAAGCTTAAAGATGGATCATTCATTGTTTAAGGTAGCTTTCACTATCATCTCTGACCTTCTAAGATAAACACAGGTTAATTAAACCTCAACTTGTTTGATTTGCCTTTACATTAGGGTTGTTTGTCAGTTTAAATCTTGTCCATTAAGCTACAGTTAAAACTTTACTTCCTCAAATTAAAAGTTATATTCTAAAACATATGAATTAGATTTTCGCAAAGCTTAATATGTTTTATACTCGGTGTATAAGTGGACATGCACGCCACGATCTATGGTAATTTTCTTTTTGTTGCAGTATGCTACTAATACCTGTGTTAAAATATCTTGTGATTAGTAGTCCTGTAGTTATAGTGGCGAAGTATCAGACCCTGAACCAGGAGGATTAAGTTTGAATCTAATTGTGAACTGAAAATCCAGCTTGGCAGACGTCACAGAGTTTAGTGCTTATTGGTGACTAGTAGGAATTTTATCAGTTTTATGCTGATAAAGCGGGCAAGTGCTCCTTTGTAAAGAATGGAGGAGGAGACTTTCACAAGTCTCCTCAACTTGATGATGTTTAGCAAAGAAGATTGATTACTGATTATTGATTACAGACTGTCCAGAAGAAGACTGTTGTAGTAAAAAGCATTAAAATACACTAAATGGTATGTATAATTGCTCCTGGTGGGAAATGTAATAGGTCCAATGAATGGAGAATGGCCTAGTTCCATGATATTCTACTTGGGCTTCTGAGATCATCCATTGAGAATCTCCAATGGAATGGTGCCCAAACCCACATGCAAATCATCTTTAAAATGCTCAGATTCCAAGACAAACTGATGCTTTTTAGGGACATGAAAAGGAACATTGATCTAAGGATGAAAAGCGATCGATGCGAACAGCTGCAAAATCACTGAGCTCTTTAACAGAATCAAGAGAATTCTTGGCATCGGTGTGATTTAACATGAGCTCCTTTTCCTGTCCTTTGGGCGGCTGACTGAGTCTTAACTTTGTATCTGCATGCACAATAACAGCAGGTTTTCTCTAGATGCTGGATGGTGAAATCAACCTAAGCTGGGTGATTTCATTACACTGCAGCAACTCAAATGTTGAATTCCTAAATCAATTCCTATATTTATGTGAATACTAATGAGGAATGAAACTAATAATGTAACTACAAATCAAATGTGCACATTTACAGAAAATACAAATTGACAGCTACAGTGCAAGTGGAAAATTATACTCCTGCAGAGCTTTAGTATCCCTCTTTGCGGGACAACATCAAGAAATTAAATTGCTCTACGAAACATATTTGAATTGGCACAAATATGAAAGAGAATTCTTAATGTTCTTCCAGAATCTTATCTCACCAAAGATTAAACACAACGAAGGTAATAGCAGCAAACTGTACAAGTACTGATAGAAAATCAATATTCTATGAGGCATAATTTGTCTCACAAATGCAGCACGTCAAAGTAAATTGCTTGGAATTATCTAGACCCTTCATCAGACAGAAATTCTCATGAATATTTAAAATACATGTTAATGAATGAGTCAAAGCTGTTGCTTTTAATTTGTTGACTTGTTGACATCTGGATTCAATAATAGAACCAAGAGGAACTTCCACTAAAAATGCATTATAATGTAGATCTATGCATAATGAAACAAAATTAAATGATTAATAAGCTGCAGGTAAGAAATTAATGCACGCTTCAAGGCCCCGATAGTAACCTGGAGACATGTTAAGAGTGCAGGGGTTCAACATCGCATGTGAAATTTAGAAGTACTTTCAGTGCGGTTGTGGCTTTTTAACACAGTCACATCATTATTTTACTTTCATACACTGTGTGCTGCCTGGCTGCTGGTGCGAAGAACTGCATGATGGGATCTTAACTAAAGTATTTAAAGGGCGAATACAAGGGTGGAATTTACAAGAGCTCGGAGCTTGAAGCAACAGGGGAAGGGCTCTCAGCATAGATTTAGGACAATCAAAGTTTGCAACACTCTTAAACGACAACTTCCTTGATGTACAGCCGGGACAATGAAGAGATAGAGGGTGATACATTTCTCCAGCAATGAGAGGAAAATACCAACTATTAACACAATAGAAGGTTTGGCTGGAGGTAGCCCAGGAGGTCATCAGCAGATGCATTGCTTCATGTCTTCAGTGAAAGAAGCTGTTTAATGATCTATTCAGGTTACTATCAAATCAGCCATGATCTTATTAAATGGCAGAGCAGGCTTGAGGCGCTGAATGGCCTACTCCTGCTCCTTGTTAGTATATATGTTCGTATGTTTGGAATAATAAGTATGGTTGCATGTTTACCTAAACTCTGCAGCGTCCATCACCCTACCCCTCTCTTTGCCATGTCAAGCATTAAGCTTACTCTCACATCCTTACATATATACCCTTCATTCTCTTTCTATGAACCTCCTCACGTTCGGTCTATCTATCTATCCACCACTGCTGGTCACTCCAATTGTTATGCAATTTTTTGCTCTTCCCTGATAGTCATCCTCACCAAATGCATTGCATCCATCAGGTGAACACGTACATTCACTTATAGGTCTGTTCTTTCCCCAATTGTAGGAGAGTGCAAAATACAAGGTACAGGGAGAGAACAAAAAGTGGGCCTTCACACATCTCACAGCTCACAATGCAGAGGAGGCAGTGCTAGAAAACAATGGCATTTCAACATCCCTAGTCATCGAAGATGGGGAGATGGTGACCTTCCAGCTACCTGGTGACACAATTAAATGTCAGCAACCCACATCATACATCTATCAGACTTGATATCAACAGCAAGTGAAATATGAACATCTTCATAATGATAAAATTACTGCAGTCTTAATTTGCCAGTAAGTCATATCTTTTATCTCCTGTGGGATCTTTATTTGTGCAGTAGCAGTCATGGAGGTCACAGACAATCAGTATTTAGAGAAGTTCCAATTGTTCTGAGGTTGCATCATCACAGGACTCATGTCTAACCATGCACCAATTCAGATATTCGCACTTGGTGGGTCCAGCAAGACAGATAGTTGGGTTCTCAACTGGTGACTTGCACTTTAAAAGTGAGAAAGAGTATGTGGGAGTTGCAGGGACAGCAGTGGAGAGTTTGCTTCGGAGGGTACAGTCCTCTCCAAGCTCTGCTCAGTTGGAAGTAGATGCTGTACCCAGGGGCCATCATTGAAGCATCAGCAGAGAACGTGCAGAACATTGACAGACCTTTCAAATACATTGACTACAACAGTAGAGAAAATGGGGGAGTCTGCCTCGAGCACTAGTGTGTTCACGTCACAGGGCATTGCAACGATGCTTTGTATGTATCCAGTGGCCAACTCTGTGGAACATCAAAGATAGTAATCAGGAGTTCAGGCAGGCCTTGAGCACAGCCATGCAGACTCTGGTGCTAATAGTGTTAGCAGCACTTTAAATAGGACAATAGGTACCTTTGTTTGCAACAAACTGTACCAAAGTGCTCTCGGGCAGATGAAGTGCAGATGGGCCATGAGAGGTATGATAGCAAAAATGGAAGTAGGAATTCCACTCAAAGTGCTTTCAGTTCTTCCCCAATGTGGTCCCCACCACCCCAAATCAGGACACCACATGCTGCTCTACATTCTGATGGTTGAGTTTGCTCTGCACAGCTGCAAGTGGTGCAGATTTTGGCAGGCTCCAAAACTCAGAACATCGATCAAGAGCATTTCAGCAGTCAGAGCACGGGTCTGAGCAGCTTATCTCTACCCCTGCTGCAATAACAGGGTTACACCATGGACGAACAGTAGGAAAAGGGAGAGTGAAGCTTTTCAGCTGCACAAGCATAAGCACTTAGAGGTTTAAGAGAATACGTTGTTTTGGAAGCTTCTGTTCTTTGGTTCAATCACATAAATAATAATCTTTTGCATGGCTTTCCCGTGTCACCCATTCTTTGTTGTTGGGTAGCAAGTCGCTTTTTAACTTGCTTGATGATGAATGAGAACATGTAATTGACAGGTGATGTTCAAGGGGTGATTGGTTTTTTGCAGGGTTGCTTTGTGTTAGTGGCATTGGCAGTGACAAGAGCTGCTGCTGCATGTGTTGCATGATACTTGCCCTGCTGTTGCAGCCTAAGTGAACTTTTATATTAATGCGGGTATCTATGGCAGCAATGGTGGTTCACATTTGGGAAAAGGCAAATTTTATGAAGCTGAACTGTGATTTAACAAAATTGGAGTCTAAACAGCTGGTTGAAGGCAAATCAGCACCAGAGCAGTGAGAAGCTTTCAATGAAGAGATAGTGAGGGTTCAGAACAAATATGTTCTCACAAAGAAAAGGGGGAATTCACAAATCTAGAGCCTCCTGGGTGTCTTGGAGCACACTGGATAGGTTGAAGTGAAAAAAAGATACCGACAGCTCACTATTGCAGAAAGCCTAGGAGTATAAAAAGTGCAGGGAGAAATTAAGAAGAAAATTAGGAAATTAAAGTGAGTTTGGTAAAATAAAGGGAATCCCAAAGACATTTTATAAACACATAAAGAGCAAAAGGACAACTGAGGAAAGAATAAAGCCAATTATGACAACAAATATAATGTGCATGTGCAGGCAGAAGGTATGGGCATGGTTCTTAATGAATACTTTGCATTTGTCTTCACAAAAGAACAAGTGAATCAGGTAGTTAAAGAGAAGGACTGTGACATTTTGGACAATATAAACATAATGAGGGCGGAAATTTTGAGGGACTTAGTATCTTGGAAATTAGATAAAATACCATGCCTGTGTAAATGTACCGCTATGAAGAGAAGGGAGGAAATAGCAGAGGCTCTGACAATCATTTTCCAATCATCGCAGGCTATAGTTGTGGTACTGTTTCATTGTTTAATAAGGAAGAAAGGCTTAGACCAAGTAATTGCAAAATCGTCAGCCTAACCTTGGTTGTGGGCAAATTATTAATATTGTCTTTTAGAATTTTTTCTAATCATCATTAAGAAATGCATGAATTAATCAAGGGGAGTCGGCATGGATCATGGATTGTGACTGACTCATTGACTGAATTTTCTGAGCATGTACAAGGAAGGTCAATGAAGGGATGATTGGATGTCATCCACCTCAGAGTTTAGCATGGAAGACTGGTTAGAAAATAAAAAGCTCATGGGACACAAGGGAAATTGACTTGTTTGATCCAGAATTGGCACCGAGGCAGAAACAAAAGTGTAATGATCAACAGCTGTTTTATTGACTAGAAGGTGTTTTCCAACAGTGTTCTGCAAGGCTCAGGGTATGAGGTCCATTGGTTTATGTGGTGTAAGAAGGGACAAAAAGCAGGAAACTGTAGGCCAGTTAGCCTAACATCTGTCGTTGGGAAAATGCCAGAATCTACTATGAAAGAAGTTGTAGCAGGGCATCTAGAAAATCATAATAAAATCAGGCATGGTCAACTTAGTTTTGTGAAAGGGAAATTCTGTTTGACAAATTTATTAGGTTTTTTGAGGTTGTAACGAGCAGGATTGATTAGGAGAACCAGTAATGTATTTGGATTCCCAAAAGATGATCGATAAAGTGTCACATAAAAAGGTTAGTGCACAAGATAAGAGTACATGATTCTGGGGGTAATTTATTGGCATGGATATAGGTTTGGCTAACTAACAGGAAACAGAGTTGGGATAAACGGGTATATTTTCAGTTTAGCAACTGTAATTAGTGGAATGCCATAGGGATGACTGCTGCCTTAACTATTTACAAGCTATATTAATGACTTGAATGAAGAAACTAAGTGTATTGTAGCCAAATTTGCTGACGATACAAAGGTAGGTGGGAAAGCAAGTTGTGAGAAGGACATAGTGGGCTGGATTTTCATTTCGGAGGCAGAAATCAGGAAGTGGGACTATTCCCGCTGTTGCAATCCTGTTTCTGCCTTGAGACTGCCACTAGGCAGGATTTTCCAGGGTCCAGGCCCTAAGTAGCCTGGAGGGGGAAGTGGAAGCAGGCTAAATCCAGAGTGGTCAGGTTAAAAAGCCCTCCTCCTTTCCCAAAAAAGCCTCAAGTCTGGTAATTTGGAAGCTATATATAGGTGAAGCTTCTGGCTACTTTAAACTGCCCCCTTCACCAATTATTCACTTTATGAACAGAACTCACAAGCCCTGTTATAACAGTTGGAAGCCACTGAATTGCCCATAAAGCTCCTCAAAGTAAACAAACAGACTCTTCAAAGTAGCTACATAAACAATGTGAAGCACTGATAAACCGTTAGTCAGTTAGATTGCAGCCAAGAACCCGTAAAGCTCCAAGTAAACAAAGGACTTCAGGGCTGTTATCTCAACATAAGTTTAGACTGAACACAGAAAAGCAATGGGAAAAGATGAAACATTTACACCTGGGTTATCATACTATGCTACTCTTTCAATATTTTGAAATGTACTCTACCTTTTTATTCATTAGATGAATGTTTTCTAACTCATCCAAAGGCTTTTCTACATATACAATGTTGATCCTTTACTTGACAGCTTGCTAGTTGGCGGAAGTAATAACCTGTGAAAAATACTGGATGATGTAACGATCCCTTAAGCAATCACAGCACTGTCACAATTCACCTTACTGAACACAGGTACATCTCATATCACAGCCATTAATGAAGAACTGTTGAGGAGGAAAAATCATTTTACTCGTCTCTTAAATACTTTCCGCTTCCAATTAATATTTCGCCTCTACACAGCTAATGTAGAACCCGACAGCTGCTAAAGTCCGCATGCCTCCATGAAAATTAAAAAACCTAGTTGGGGCAGGCTCTCAATAAGCCCACAATACTGTCACTTGCCTCCTTCATAGGAGTGGGTGGGTTCCAGGATCCACTCTTTCCCCAACCCTCGTGAAAATGGCCGAGGGCAGGAACAGAGACAGGACCTCTGGCTGCCCTGCTCTTTGGCCATTTTTCTTTCGGTCCCACCACTGTTTGGTCCCGGTTAGGACCATGAAAATCGGGCACAAAGAGTGTGCAAAGGGATATAGATAAGTTCAATGAGTAGGCAAAAATTTGGAAGATGGAGTATAATATGGGAAAATGTGAGAATATCCACTTCAGTAGGAAGAACAGGAAAGCAAAATATGATACAAATGGAGAGAGACTACAGAATACTGTTGTACAGAGGGATCTGGATATTCTCATACATGAGTTACAAAAATTAGCGCAGGTACAGCAAGTAATTAGGATGACAAATGGAATGTTGACCTTTATTGCAAAGAAGTTGGAGTGTAAAAGAAAGTTAGTTTTGCTACAACTGTACAAGGTGTTGGTGAAACCATATGTAGAGTATTGCATACAGTTTTGATCTTCTTATTTAAGGAGGAATATACATGCATTGCATGTAACTCATTAAGGTTTACTAGGTTGATTCCGGGGATAAAGGGGCTGTCTTATGAAGAAAGGTTGAGTCTATAATCATTGGAGTTTAGAAGAATGAGAGTTGATTTGTTGAAACATATAAGATTCTTGACAGGGTAGGTGCCAAGAGGATGTTACCCCCCTCATGGAAGAATCTAGAACTAGGGGGCACATTTCAGAAGAAGGGGTAGCCCATGTAAGACAGAGGAGGAGGAATTCCTTCTCTCAGTGTGTTGTGAACTATGGCGTTGTTGGGATACATTGGTCAGGTTTCTGATAGGCATCAGGAGTCAAGTTTGAAGAGGGTTTCTCTTGTCTTAGCAGCCACCCACTTGCAGGTCCTAAGATGTCAGGCAGTACAGACAGCCATAGGACCAAAGCATCACAGCAGCTCATCAGAAATCTTGCGCCAGCTGCAGATACCTTTATTTAGTTGCACACCAACTGCACATCGGTGAGAGAAGCCCTTACAGCTGATGAATACTCCTATATGGTCTGGGGGCTGCCAACACATATGTGTCTTTAGGAAGCCAGCCAGAGATGCAAATTCAAATGCCCACTTATTCTGAATGGCATCATCACAGGTGAACTTTACATAATTACTGGTCCTGGCAAACAGCTCATCAGTCACTTGAATTATGCATTTGTGAGATGCTGCCTGGGAGATCCTGCATACTTCTCTGGCAGAGCCCTGGAAGGATCCAAGGCAAAAAAGCTGAGTTCAGTTTTGTGGTGACTTTTTCAACTTTTTCAGAAGTAAAGCATGGCCATGTGATCCAGTTGGCAGCAGGTCATCTTCCAGCAGGCAGCATACATCTGCCACCACCTGACCTGACAGCCTTGGCCTTGTGAAGCACTGCTGTTCTGACATGTCAGGGAATCAGCCTCTGTCTGTAGACTGTGTTGCAGGTCTCTCCTCCTGTGAATTGCACCCTTCTGCTAGTCCCTCTCTGATGTTCAGCTGCAGATGTCCGAACAGCAGGCTGCTGTTGCTGTTGGTTCCCTCTCTGATATCCAGCTACAGGTTACTCAACAGCATGTTGCTTCTGGTCATATTGCCCTCAACTAAGGTCCAACCTAAAGCAGCTAAAGCATCACCCATCCCGATGTGATTCAGAAAATCTCCAAAGTGTAGAAAATAAACACTCAGCAACAAAAGTGCGGGGAACAAACCTTTTCCCACAAGCAAATAAGAAAGAAGCTTGGTTGCTAAGTACTTGGTACAGCATTTCCACATGATGGAATCAGGCCTCTCAGCTGTCACTGTGTTCACTCCTTGTTTTCACCAGTAAATTTCAGGAAGCTTGGGAAGCCCATGGATGCTCTGTTAAGTTTGAAAGTCAGCTGAAATATGGTTCCAACTGAACGATTAACATATGTTAAAAGGCAAGCCACCTTTCCAGAGGTGGTTGCAAGCAGGCAGCCTAATGCACACGAGTTAATGTAGAAGTTGGTGAGTTGCAGCCAGCTTCCTGGGTTTCACTACTCCACATGCACTCAAATCCACCCTGGTATTCATGGTGGCACCCTACCCATTTGGTCATTCATCCTTAGTAAATGCCTTTTGTGAATGTTATACTTGCTGTAAGACTTACGCTTAACCTTTTTTAATACTTCTTCTGTCCCACTACTAATTTTACAAAACAAGATTTGACTTAATCAGTCACCATAGGTAGTGGCCTTGATAATGCTACGGGGCAGAACATAACAATACTGTTGTTGCAAATAAGCATATTTTCAAAGATATTCTCAGCCACGGCTCAGTTGGTAGCATTCTCGCCTGAATCACGAAGTTCCAGGTTCAAGTCCTACTCCAGGGCTGACAATCCAGTGCAATACCTTCAGATCAGATGTTAAACCAAGCCCCCAGCTGCCTGCTCAGGTGGCAAGGATTCCACTATTTTGGTGGCAATATTTTGAAGAGCAGCAGAGAGTTAATCCCTCTGTCCTGGCCAATACTGATCCCTCAATCAATATCACAAAAATAGATTACCTGGTCATCGTCACATTGTTATTTGCGGGAGTTTGCAGTGCTCTCGCCTTTACAACAGTCTTTCAGGTTTTGCAGTCGCTCATTTTTCATCATGCCTGCCGGTCACACTAAAATTGGGAGAGCAATCTAACAGACTAGTCAAGCAACAGCCTAACACAGTTATCCTCACGGAATCATACCTTACAGATAATGCCCCAGACACCACCATCACCATCCCTGGTTATGAGCTGTCCCACCGGCAGGACAGACCCAGCAGAGGTGGCAGCACAGCGGTATACAATCAGGAGGGAGTTGTCCTGAGAGTCCTCAACATCAACTCCGGACCCCATGAAGTCTCATGGCATCAGGTCAAACATGGGCAAGGAAACCTCCTGCTGATTACCACATACTGCCCTCCCTCAGCTGATGAATCAGTGCTCCAGATGTTGAATACCACATGGAGGAAGCGTTGAGGGTGGCAAGGGCGCAGAATGTACTCTGGGTGGGAGACTTCAATATCCATCACCAAAAGTGGCTTGGTAGCACCACTACTGGCTGAGCTGGCTGAATCCTAAAGGACATAGCTTCTAGAGTGGGTCTGCGGCAGATGGTAAGGGAACAAACAAGAGGGAAAAACATACTTGACGTCATCCTCACCAACCTGCCTGCCACAGATGCATTTGTCCATGACAGCATCGGTAGGAGTGACCACCACACAGTCATTGTGAAGATGAAGTCCTGCCTTCACAATGAAGATGCCCTCTATTGTGTTGTGTGGCACCACCACCGTGCTAAATGGGATAGATTTTGAACAGATCTAGCAACTCAAGATTGGCCATCCATGAGGCTCTGTGGGCCATCAGCAGCAGCAGAATTGTACTCGAATGCAATCTGTAACTTCATGGCCAGGCATATCCCCCACTCTGACATTACCACCAAGTCAAAGGGTCAACCCTGGTTCAATGAAGAGTACAGGAGGGCATGCAAGGAGCAGTACCAGGCATACCCAAAAATGAGGTGTCAACCTGGTGAAGCTACAACACAGGACTACTTGCATGCCAAACTGCATAAGCAGCAGGTGATAGACAGAGCTGAGTGATTCCACAACCAAAGGAGCAGATCTAAGCTTTGCAGTCCTGCCACATCCAGTCACAAATGGTAGTGGTCAATTAAATAACTCACTGGAGGAGGAGTCTCCACAAATATCCCCATCCTCAATGATGGGGGAGCCCAGAACATTAGTGCAAGAGATAAGGCTGAAGCATTTGCTACAATCGTCAACCAGAAGTGCCGAGTGGCTGATCCATCTCGGCCTCCTCCAGAGGTCCCTAACATCACAGATGCCAGTCTTCAGCCAATTCAATTCTGTCCGCATGATATCAAGAAACGGCTGAAGGCACTGGATAGTGCAGAGGCTATGTGCCCTGACAATATGCAGGCAACAGTACTGAAGCCGTGCCCATAACAAAGCTGTTCCAGTACAGCTACAACACTGGCATCTACCTGGCTATGTGAAAATTGTCCAGGTATGTTCAGTACAAAAAATGCAGGACAAATTCAACCTGGCCAATTACTGCCCCATCAGTCTACACTCCATCATCAGTAAAGTAATGGAAAGGGTCATCAAAAGTGCTATCAAGCGGCACTTGCTGAGCAATTACTGGCTCACTGATGCCCAGTTTGGGTTCGGCCAGGGCCACTCAGCTCCTGATCTCATTACAGCCTTGGCTCAAACATGGACAAAAGGGCTGAACTCCCAAGGTGAGGTGAGAGTGGCTTCCCTTGACATCAAAGCAGCATTCAACCAAGTGTGGCATCAAGGAGCCCTAGCAAAACTGGAGTCAATGGGTATCAGTGGGAAAACTCTGCTGGTTAGATTCATACCTAGCACAAAGGAAGATGGTTGTGGTTGTTGGAGGTCAGTCATCTCAGCTCCAGGAAATCGCTGCAGGAGTTCCTCAGGGTAGTATCCTCAGTCCAACCACCTTCAGCTGTTTCATCAATGACCTTCTTTCCATCATAAGGTCAGAAGTGGGGGGTGTTCGCTGATGATTGCACAATGTTCAGCACCATTTGCGACTCCTCAGATACTCAAGCATGTCCAAATGCAGCAAGACATGGACAATATCCAGGCTTGGGCTGACAAGTGGCAAGTAAGATTTGCGCCACACAAGTGTCAGGCAATGACCATCCCCAACAAGAGAGAATCTAACCATCGCCCCTTGATGTTCAATGGCATTACCATCACTGAATCCCCCACTATCAACATCCTGGGGGTTACCATTGACCAGAAACTGAACTGGACTAGCCATATAAACACTGTGGCCACAACAGCAGGTCAGAGGCTAGGAATCCTGAGACGAGTAACTCACCTCCTGACTCCCCAAAGCCTGTTCACCACCTACAAGGCACAAATCAGGAGCGTGATGGAATACTCCCCACTTGCCTGGATGAGTGCAGCTCCCACAACACTCAAGAAGCTTGACACCGTCCAGGACAAAGCAGCCCACTTGATTAGCGCCACATTAACAAACATTCACTTGCCCCACCACCGACGCACAGTAGCAGCAGCGTGTGACATCTACAAGATCCACTGCAGAAATTCACCAAGGCTCCTTAGACAGCACCTTCCAAACCCATGACCACTACCATCTAGAAGGACAAGGGCAGCAGATCGATGGGAACACCACCACCTGGAAGGTCCCCTCCAAGTCACTCATTCCTGACTTGGAAATACCTCGCTGGTCCTTCACCGTCGATGGATCAAAATTCTGGAACTTCCTTCCTAACAGCACTGTGGGTGTATCTACACCACATGGTCTGAAGCAGTTCAAAGAGGCAGCTCACCGCCACCTTCTCAAGAACAACTAGGGATAGGCAATAAATGCTGGCCCAGCTGCAAAGCCTACATTCCGTGAATGAATTTTTTAAAAAACATGCTATTTCTAAGCCTTATTCCCACATGTCTCAATCCAGCTTTGGGTCCTCCCAGTAATCGATTTGCATTTGCAAGGCTGACGGCACCATTCTTCACATCATCACAAGTCTCAGGGCTTTAAAAGTCTAGCCCCTGAAATTGAAGCTAATTACTATCACCTTTTGCCTCTACCTAATAATGCCTTTGCTTGCTCCTGGCCTGCTCTCCCTGCCTCCTCTCACTTCTCCTGTCCTGCCTCTATTTATCTCTAGCATACTAGCTTTCCTCCCTCTCAACTTCTTCCTGTACCCTGGCTTGCTACACCCAACCACTGGTGCTCTTTCCTCCATCTCTGCAGGTGAGTGAGTTGCTCTTGCAACCAGAAACAGAGCATTGCCATGAGATTCCATGCTTGCAGACCACCATTCCCAGTTGGACCAGGACAAGGAACTGCTCCATTCCTTCCACTGCACCCAGGTTCAGGAACCCTCCCACCTAGTGTTCCTAACAGCCCCAGATCTTCAACATCCCACCAACCCCGTTCTTCTCACATCTCAACCCTTAGCCAAAATGGTTAAATTATGCTGGAAAAGAGAGATTGAGGGTGACGTTCAATTGCCAGGTCCTCAAGTTGGTGGAGGAGGAGTGTGTAGGAAGAGAGGCACCTCAGCCTCATAGACACAATTTTCAGGTGGGCCTGTTGATGGCTGAGCAGCCTCCATCTAATTCCGACAGGAGGCTGCTTAAATCTGCAAACTGGGATACTACTCCATTCAACAGCTTTGGTTACATAGCAAGGGAAAGCGGGTGTTATTTGAATGAAACTGCAAACAGCCGTACCTCATCTCCAGCCATGCCAATGTTAATCCAGTGTAAAAGAAGGGACATTGCTACTCTGCACACAATTGTGAAAACATCAAGGAGCATTCAAAATGCAGTCCCATGCCTGAAGCTGAAGGCATTTATCACTCACCTATGATGACCTGTGTATCGGGCACCTTTGATGTGTCCAACACCTTTGCATCCAGGTGTTGGACATCCTCCCGGACTCGGAGCTGCCACAAGGTCTTGTGAAGCTGAAAAGGAAAAGGAAAGGCAGAAAAAGCTGATGCAAAAGCATGCGATATTATACCCCTGGAAATTCAAGAAATTAAAGAAACCATAAGAGTACGGTTTGGATGATTCATAACTGTCTATATTAAACAATAGCCTTGAAATCGTTGCCTGATAACACTGGGCTTTTTAAAAAATAAAGATAATAGCTTTAATTTTCTTTGGGGGATTAATCTGGTTTTTGGACTGAGTACATTAGAATTTCCTTTTAATCATTTTTTAAGTTTGTTAAGTAAAAGCAAAGCATAATGACACACATCAGCTGCCGAACAATAATCACACCAGGGCCTTCTAATAGCATCACAAAATGAAAAGAGCTGAGCACTTGCCAACACTGGAACTTTTTTTGAGGCTATGGTCCGAAATCCATTCCGTGCATCTTTTATATCTCATGATGTTTAATAGGAACTTTATTGCTTTTTGATTTCTTTTCTACTTTGGGTGTCACGACATACAGAGATGGATAGTTTGGTCGATGCACACTGATGTGCCCACACTAAGGACTTAATGATTGTGGCTGAGGCCTCAAAAATCCAGAGCCTCCAGTCTAGCAGCATAACTGCGGAAGAACAAGTGAACCTCAGCAAAAACTCCGTGGTCAGCAATTTTAAATAATGTTGGTGTGACTGGGGTGAGCTCACATGGGCCAGATATGCCAAGGAGAGCATGATAAACATGAGGAAAAAGTGGCAGAAAGGATCGACTTTGGTATTTACAAGATTCGGTCCATTTGATGATCTGAGGAGTCCTATGATGAAGAAAACTGGGCTACCAGAGCATTAGACACAAATGAAGATTCTGAATGTACATTGCTAAAATATGGGGTAAATTACTGGGATTGTGGTGCAGACAATTGCCCTCCTGTGCACAAACAGTCCAGAGGAGTTTAACTCATTGCACGGCAGTCTAGAGAAAGCGGCAACTGCAGGAGGATCTACAAATTTCCTCCCTTTCCTTGTGATCTAAGCATAAAAATAAATTCCATGCAAAAGCACTGAATAATAGATTACAGGTCTCAAGGGGCCATCTGACAAAGTTGGTGTAACTTGGATTGCAAAGTATACAGAGCAGAATTTCAAAGGACCTGAAGGATATTTGGTGGAGTCAACCTCAAGGATTTAAATAATAATCCTGATTCTGTGGGGTCCATTCTCACACTGATCTCCAGCAACCAAAAACCTGTTCCTGGGCAAAGTGGACAAGCTGGGGTATACATGTCAGTGAAGATGCTTCCCCTCATCGGCAGGAATGAGGATCAGAAGTTCCTGCAAAAATCTTCATCTTTACAGAACCAGGATGTCAAGGGGCCCACTTCCATCACAGGACTTAGAGCCTTGAGAACAGAGTCACCTCCATCCCAACAGGCTCATAATACTTTGCTGGAGACATCTACATCTTGGACCCCCAGGGGGTCCTTGTGTGGGGTGGTGTGGGGGGGGGGATGCAGATAAAATATCAGAATAAGGTGCTGGCAAGGTCAATTTTTAGAGCCTTTTCCACATGGTGTTATTTGCTGGCTGGGATGCCAAGGCAGATAGTAATGGGTAGTCAGCTCCAATGATTGAATCATGCAATTTGGGAATGGCAATACTATATCACTTGATGTGTTATTGTACCTCCTTAACTAAAGGGTCAAGATTTATTTTACTAAATGATTTATATCTTTTGCATTATGCAAAACATTTGTGTTACTCTAAATATGAAGTGAGATGTAATCAGAAAGTTTTTAAAAATTTCCTTACTAAGTGGCGGCTGCAGTGGGTGACCTGTCTTAGCACACCATCCAGCAGGGTGAATATCATGGTGATCTGCATCAAACCAAAGATCGTAATTGTGACTCCATCCATCAAAATGAATCTGAAAGAGATTGGGGAAAATACATTCAATTTTTACTTTTACTATACTTTCGAAACCCAACCGAAATTCTAATTATTTTACGGAGGCAATCTTACCATCACTAACACATTTAATGAACAGCAATCAACAAGAATGGCACTTCCATTTATTGGGGCTAAAATTCATTAGTACCACACTCCCCCAGTCTAGATTCCGACTGATAAGGCAGCCAATGTGGGGCTGACCATGACCCCACCCTCCAAACTAACCGTACCCCCTCCCCTTCATCTGAACCCCTGAGCAAGAAGGTTGGCTTGTAAAAAAAAATGAAGTTATTTATTTTTCTTAACAGGTTCATGTCACTTTCCTGGCCATGGGACCCACATCCACCCGCTTGGAGACTGGTACACAGCACTTCACTGGTGTCTATTTGCCTCCATGAATACACTGGCTCCTGCCTGGCTCACTGAAGTGGTTAACTCTTGGTATAATACCAAGTACTTGCCCCTATCTTCGTTCCACAATGGCATCCACTTTGTAAGGGGCAAGTCAAAAATTGCTGGAAATGATGACAATCCATTGCAATCGAGTCTCTGTGATTTTCCAGGGGCTTCTGCTCATTACACATCAGTATGAAGCTGCCAGAGCCTTTGACTCATATTCCCAATTTTGCTTTTTCCCATTGTTTTACCTTTGTTCACTTTGCATTGGTAACATCAGAAATATAGTAGGAAGGGATCAGTAGTTCAGTGAGAAAGCAGAATTAACAAGTCCTGATACCGCTGTTATTACCACTTTGCACTAAAAATCCACACCCATGTTGGCAAATTATTCAACATAACTGCAGTTCTGTAGGTGTGCGAATGATCTAGTTATGTTCTATTATTACATTGATTTAGGAGAGAAAGATTGTGTTGACAGAACTTTACTGTTTTGTTGCTTATTATTCATTTCCAAAAATGAAAACCCAAGGATCATCAGCTACTTACAGGGTAGTTGCCAGTTTATTTCTTCTGGCTGTTGCTAAATTTCTACATATTTTTGGTGCTTTCCATTGTTGTTTCAAGTTTAAATAGTCTAAGGGGAATGATAAAGCAGGTACTGAGGTGTTTTTTGCTGCCTTCAAGGCTTCTGCACAAACCAGCTGTTCGCAGATATGAGGCTGCATTAGTAGGCTTTCCTCTTGGAATCAGGCAAGACTGAGAGAATGAACAGAAGCTATGCAGAGCAGTACAAGTTGCTAGAAGAGGGAGGAGGGGAAGAGGGAATAGGGCTCTCAGCATTAGGCCATATCTTCCCAGGGTATTAGGTGATCAATTTTTCTACCCGAACACAACAACAGCCAATTTTTGAAATCTCTGCGCTTCACTCAGATGGCTGTTGCTGAAATCTGCCAACTGCTTTGCCATTACTCCAGTCTCAGAGCTGCGCAAGGACCACATTGCCAGTGGCAGTGAAGGTGATTATGGCTCTGAATGTTTGTGCACCTGGCTCCTTTCAGGCTATCATTGGAGTATTGGGAAGATCCCACAGATCTTCATCTCAAAGAAATGTGTAGAGAGGCTCCCTCTGCAAAGAGATAATTTAATTTCATTTCTTCCCACTAGAGAGAAGCAGGCGGAGCAACCTCGAGGTTTGCAAGGGTTGTAGAATTGTACAATGGTGCAGGGTGCCATGTGTAACATGCACATTGCTTTCCATGCACCTCATGTCAACTATGCTGTATACCTGAAGCAAAATAAATTTCACTTCCTCAATGTACGAGTGACCATGTGAGACCACAGGCAGCGCATCATAAAGATTAATACCTAGTATCCTGATGATATATTAATTTTTCAGCAGTCCTCTGCGCCAGCTTTATTTCAGCCACTACACCAAAACAAAGGGTGGCCACTGGGCAACAAAGATCTGCTGACAACATGGCTCATGACTCCAAATCACAACCCACGCAAATGTGCATAGTATACATACAGTGAGAGAAATCTGGTAAAGCGGCCACTAGTGTTCTGAAGCAACGATTATGCTCTATGGATGGCTGTGCAGAAGTCCTGCAGTACCTTGGCTGAGCGAGGTACAGAATTTGTGATGGTCTGCTGCTGGTTCACAACCTTGCTATCATGAGGGAACAGCCTTTGTCACTACTTAATAGGCGAGATGCAGAGGGGGAGGAAGAGGAAGGGAAGCTGCAATCTAGATAGCCCCTTTCTGCCCAGGCTACATTGCCCACTCATCAAAAGTCTTACATTCCTTACCTTTCCTCTGTCACTCACCATCACACCATCCTGTTAGCCACAATGCAAAAATAAAAGCCAACAGAAAATACACATTCTTAATCAAATTTATTAAGTTCATATTGCTTACAAATTTAAACGAGTTAATCTTGTGCATTCCCTTCATGCCTGTGTTCCATGCCTTTGCCTATCCTAGTACGTCTACAAAATGCTACCCCAGTGGCTGCAGTACAGCTGGTGGAAGCAGCTGACTTTCAATGGAGGAGCCTTTGGGGAAGGGGTGATCTTGAGCAACTCTGTGCCTGGCTTCAGACTGTCTCATCCCAGCATGGGTGGCAGCACTCTGGGTTGGTTGACTGACAAGCAACAGCAAGGGCACTGGTGGCAGCAGTGGGAAGTTGAATGCTGTCGCCCTGAGAGAGGGCAGCATGTTCATGCTCCATGGAGCCACTGCCAATTCTCTCAGCAATTTTACTAATCTGTTGGCAGACCAGTTTCTGGACTGCCGTCACACCCTGGAAGCTCCTCTGAACGCTGGTACCCACAATCACAATGGCTGCAATCTGAGCTTGCATGCTGCAAGGTGAACTTTCAAGACAGGAGTCGAAGCTTCCACTGCATTACTAAGGCGTTTGGATAAGGCTGTTTGTGCTGCAACAGAAGCTGAGACATCAGTCATCAGACACTGCACCATGGTTGGTTCCACCAATGAGCTGATGGAGTTGGGACAGCGGTTCTATGTTCGGAAAGGATAGGTTCCAAGCTCTGTGCAAAGCCCTGTGCCAAACTGGTGCTTGGCTCAGTCATGCTCCTTGACATTGAACTCAGGCTTTCTGTTGGTTTCCGAATGTACCAAGCATTTTGTTACAAAAACAAAAAAACTGCGGATGCTGGAAATCCAAAACAAAAACAGAATTACCTGGAAAAACTCAGCCGGTCTGGCAGCATCGGCGGAGAAGAAAAGAGTTGACGTTTCGAGTCCTCATGACCCTTCGACAGAACTGTTGAAGGGTCATGAGGACTCGAAACGTCAACTCTTTTCTTCTCCGCCGATGCTGCCAGACCAGCTGAGTTTTTCCAAGCATTTTGTTATGTCCAGATATCAGCCTGCATCTGTATCCCAGCCCATTAAAGTCTTCATCTGAGATCTCTGCAGCAGAACTAACCTGTTACATCACCCTCTGGTAAGCTGGTAGCTGTGCTATATTGCTCCCGACAATGGCTGCAGTGCACTTGACTCCAGTGCCTCACCTGTGCAGATCTCACCTCTTTACTATCCTCTAATATTTGCATGGCCTAAATACCTAAGCTAGTGACTGCTACTGTTAAATCAAGTAACAGTATGTCTACATCACTGTGTTCTCAGTCTTACTCTACTGCCTGGGAAGATTGCAGTTCTTCAAAATCTAAAAAGAGAAAGGGGCAAGGCTTGGGTTGTGGTGACAGCATAAGAAATAGGAGGAGTAGGCCATTCAACCCCTCAAGCCTGCCCTGCCGTGTATTAAGATCATGGCTGATCTGCCCCAGGACTCAACCCCTCTTTCGTGCCACCTCCTCATAACCCTCAACTCCCCAATATTTCAAAAATCTATTCTCTTTAAATACTTTCAGTGCTCTAGCGTCCACAACTCTCTGGGATAGAGAGTTCCAGACATTGGCTATCCTCTGACAGCATAAATTCCTTCTCATCTCAGTTTTAAATGAATGTTCCCTTATTCTGTAACTCTGTCCCCTAGTTCAAGATTCCCCCACTAATGGAAACTTCTCAACATCTACCCTGTCAAGTCCCCTCAGAATCCTGTACGCTTCAATAAGATCATCCCTCATTCTTCTAAACACTAATGAATAAAGGCCTAACCTGTTAAGCCGTCCTTGCTAAGTCAACCTCTTCATCCCAGGAATCAGCCTAATGAATCTCTTTTGAACTGCCTCCAATGCCACTATATCCTTTCCTAAAAACGGGGACCAAAATTGTAGACAGCACTCCAGGTGTGACCTCACCAACACCCTGTACAGTTGTAACAAGACTTTCCTATTTTTAAACTCCAACCTCCTAGCAATACAGGCCAAAATTCCATTTGCCTTAGCTACTTGCTGCACCTGCATGCTAATGTGTTGTGTTTCATGTGCAAGAACACCCAGATCCCTTTATGTTGCACTTTTTTGGAGTCTCTCTCCATTTAAATAATAGTCTGCCTTTTGATTTTTCCTACTAAAGTGCATGACCTCACACTTTCGTACATTAAACACCATCTGCCAAGTTTGTGCCCACTCACTCAACCTGTCTACATCCCCTTGCAGATTCCTTATGTCCTCATCATAACATGCTCTCCCACCTATTTTTGTATTGTTAGCAAATATGCCCCCTCCTCCAAGTCATTAGTATAGATAGTAAATAATTGAGGCCCTAGGACTGATCCTTGCAGCAATCCACTACACCTTTCCAACCTGAAAAAGACCCATTAATCCCTACTCTCTGTCTTGTGTGTTAACCAATCCTCTATCCATGCTCATACATTACCCCCAATGCCGTGAACTTCTATCTTATGAAATAACCTTTTCTGTGGCACCTTATTGATGCCTTCTAGAAATCCAAATACACTACATTTACCGGTTCCTCTTTATCAACTCTGCTTGTTATATCCTCAAAGAAGTTGGCAAGCATGATTTCCCTTTCACAAAACCATGCTGACTCTGTTTGATTGCATTAAGCTTTTCTAAATGTCCTGCTATTTCTTCCTTTATAATGGATTCTAGCATTTTCCCAACGACAGAATCATCTGCAGCTGGTAAATCAGAAGAAATTGTGTGATAAGGGGAGAATGAAATACAAGAATGAGGATTGGGACTGAGGATACCATCAGCCCCGCCACTGGTCATGGACCCAGCAATGGCCCTTCCTACAATCATCAGCACCACCTCCTCCAAAAGGCATTAGAACGTGCAGGTACGGCTCTTCCCACTCCGGTTAGTTCATGTTACCTCTGGGTGTGTGCTGTCTAGTCCTGTAAAAGTAGGGAATTGTGTTACTGAGCATTATGCAACACATTTGGGTGATGTAACTGTCATGGTTGAATAGCCAGCGGTGTGTGCAAGCTGTGAGATGTGGATATGAACCTTGCAACAATGCTAAGTGTGTGTGGGTGAGGTGGAGTTATGAATGCTAGCTATGAGTCCTGATTGACGGAGATTGTTGGTAGATCTGTGATGGGCGTATGGTGAATTGAGTAGCAGGTGAGGGGAGTGGTGTAATTAGCAGAATATAGCATTTGAAGGTGCATTCGCTGACCTTGACCATTCATGTAAGGCTGTTAAACTTCTTGCAGCACTGTATCCAGCCCTGGGGGTTAAACGCCTCGCACTGACCTCAATGACTATCTGTTCACACTGCCTTCATATCACAGATCTGATAGCCCGCTGCACCCCTCAGGGTACAGAACATCTCTCCTCCTTTCCACCTTCCAAGGCTTCGAGTGCAGCATGGAAAACCTCGCTGCCTGCTCTTTCTCTCTCATGCTCAGCCATTGTTCTTTATTGCACAGCTCTACTCCAAATATCAGCAACTCCAGCAGAGACAATGCACCTTTAAGATCTGAAGGCTAGTTAGAAGCCATGCTAACAAGTAATGATATGGGTGCCCTGCTGATGCAGCCAATGAACAGAACAGTTTGTTGCATGTAGCAAGCACCATCATTCAAATTTTTTAAATACAAAGCAAGAAGTTGGCCTACAATCCACAGTGCATTGAAAAGCATGGGGTAACCACTCATTGTGATCTCCTCAGCCCTTTTCAGGGCCTATCCAATTTAGTTCCCATGTTGTTCATATAGTTATGGGGAAGGATGCAAGGTTGTGGGGGAGGGGGTTACTAATTGAGATGACCCAGGGGTCAGCATTAGGACATATAGTATCTCAATCCAAATGGTTACATTTGCAAATGGCACAAATCATACAAATCAAGAAATCAAAGGAAGCAGCCCCGAAATTACAGTGAGCTCAACGAAATATGTGAACAACAGTAAACTGAATTTAATGCAAAGTGTAAAATACTGCTTGTAGAAAGGTAAATTCAGCAACATGCATACTTGATGAATGATGCTGAAATAAAGAAGGACAAAATTTTAAGGGACCTTAGCATCTTAGCATACTCAAAATTTAACAAAACAGGCTTTCACTTTTGGTGGCCAATAGTGATCCATTGTACGCCCTGAAATTGGAAAAGGAAATCGGATGAGGCATACAATAGGCCAATGTACTGTACCACTAAAAGGGAAAATTAGCCTATAAACCTCGTTAACCAATACGATGCAGCACTCAACAAAACCAACCTACTTAGCCAAAGCTGTAGAGTACAAGTCAAACTATACAGTAACGTGTCTAGCTCAGATCGCATCCAGTCAAGAAACAACAGCAGGCCTGCCTCGGCCATCATTCTTGTCAAGGGTTCCAATGATCACGTGCCGACAACAGTTCTCAGCCTCAATTGCTGGCACTTAAAAATGCCGATATGAGCCTCCTGGGGTCCTTTGAGAAGGCCAATCAAAATTGATGCCTGTCCAAAATGTGGTCCTTCTATGGAGTCATCCCTCTGCCTCAATCACCTCCCTTACCAACCTCCCTCAATGTTAACTTACCTCCAAAGCCACCCTTAATCCCCTAAAATCTTCTAACTTACCTTTCAAGAAGTTTCCTGGCTTGCTGTCCTACCTCCGCAGCTGTCCCTGCTCCTTCACACTAAGCAGGGTTGGGGAGGGCTTCTTAAGCCCACCCACCCCAGAGAACATCTTGTAAGGTCTGCCCTTGGGACTTTCAAAAGGGGCAGGCCTGCTTTCTGCCCAGATCCCTTTCCTGCACCTCGCAAAATGGCAGCCAGGAGAAGCGGAGGTGGAAAATGGCCCGCGTCACTTGGTGGCCATTTTTTGCCATCCCACCTCCATTTGCTCCCGATTTGGGACTGCAAAATTCGGCCCTGCCTGTCTCACTGAAGATGCTTCAATCTTTTGATTACCCTGGAAATTCTCTCTCAAAACCATAAGTTGACTCTCAAGAGCACAGAAAAGTCTGTGAACAGCTGTACGCGCAATGAACAGTGAGCAGCATTCTTTCACCACTGACTGCAAAATCCAGGTCATTACATTAGGATGCAGTCAATTTTAATGGTTTTATTTTTAAACAGGTGAGGTTACTATTTCAGATTAACTAATTCCGACACAAGGAGCAACATGATCGAACTTGTTACAACTGAGAAAAACTTACTGTTCTGAGTGAGTGATTAAGTGTCAGCAGATGCTTACAGCAATTCCCAATTCGACATGCTGCAAGGTGAAGCTTTGCAAATGTAATTAACTGTAAAGAAGTTCATTTCTATTCCTTGGCTTATTTTAGTACATTTTGTCTAAAGATATAACATTTTAACATTTCAAGATCCAACGTGGCTGTCATACTTTAACTCATTAATCTACAGGATTCTTGGCAAGTGTGAGCCACAGCGTCCAGAAATAAACTGAGGCTGAATTTTGACTAATGCTCAGACAGAGGAAACTTCGGAAAAAGTCTTATGATTTCCAAACAATGGAGAAGAAACTAGTCCAAGTCACGTCTGATTTCTGAACATTCTTGAGTGTTTGGAGGATGTCCTTCAGGCAGCAGTATCCCACAGCCATTCCCACCTCCTGACCCTGGAAATGTGTCAATGATCAAAATGGCAGCTGGCAACTTCCAGGTGTCCAGGGCACAATCTGAAACAGGCTTTAGGTATCTTGAGTGTGCAAAGCAGTGGCCTGATAGCTGTTTTAGGGTCAAGTTCCCAACCCTGGCAGAAATTAGGCAGAGCATGCATTTAAAGAGGCCATCAAAAGCTGCCAAAAAATAGTGATTAAAATAAAACTTATCTTAATGTGGAGCTAGCAGAACAGGAGTGTTCCACCTGGGGCTGTGGGTTGCAGCCAACCCATGCTCATACTATTACCATTTATCTAACCCTATCTTCCTGGGCCTATCCCTGGGCCCCACCAGAGCCCAAGCCGACTGATTTTGCAAAAGCCTCAGATGATGTGCTGCACCACCACCACCCCACCCACCCCACTGCCACTACTATCCACAGTTCGTAAGCTTTATTGAAGGGAGGTCCAAGCAGCGACCCTCAAACCAGAGTGATCAACCATCCTAGATTGCCCAAGACTGTCCCTTAGTTTGACTTTCTGTCCCACAACTTGGGCCAGGCCTTCATGGGCCATGGATTCCTTTTTTGGCTGAGTCTTTCCTGTTTGTACATGTGGCACTGTGCATACCCTAACCTACACAGCCACAATGGAGCAGAAAGAGCACTAGCTGGCACTCTCCTCGGAGAGTTTTTCGGCTTTGGCAGAAGGGCAGTTTAGGTTCCAGGCTGTCAAGAGGGTGTCCGGGTGTTGGGGTCTCAGTCAGCAGTGGCAGGATCGGTCTCAGGTGTCAACAGCGCTCCTCCATACCCACCACACTCTTCAGCACCTCCCTATGGTGAAGTGCCCCTTATGTTTTTTTTTTGCCAAAGTTGGTCACTCTGTCTCAAACATCATCAGGTGTGTACATTCCAGGGTTGCCATATTGGCGCAAAACACAATTTCTCAACCAAAGACTACTGGAAGTCACACTTTCAGAAATCTCTTAGAATTCTGAAAGGTTTCTTTGTTAATTAGGCAACATCCAAAGGTTACCAGATTATTTACTGCTGCACTCTGAGTTTTGTGTCATGTCTTATTCTACAAGCAAGGCTCCTATTTGTACCACTTTAAGCAATATGAAATAAAATGTAGGGTAATAAAAATTGAGCAGTGCATATTCTATGACCAATAGGTATGGCAGCAAAGTGATTCTGTTACTACAAGTATTCCAGAGGGCTGGACTTAAGATCTCACCATGACAGCTGGGGAGCCTTAATTCAATTAATTAAATAAAATCTGGAATTAAAAGTTAATATCAGTAATGGTGACCATGAAACCACTAGACTGTTATGAAAATCCATCTGGTTAACAAATGTCCTTTAGGGGAAGAAATCTGCTGTCCTTACCCTTTCAAGCTAATGTGTGACTCCAGATTCACAGCAATGTGATCAACTCTCAACTGTCCTCTGAAATAGCCTAGCAAGTCACTCCAGTGTCTCAAACCACGGTAAAAAATAAGAATATAATAGACAGACCAGCCAGCAGTGTCCTCGGCATCGAATGCGACAAAGGGAATCCTCAACTCAGTCACAAACATCTGGGGATTTGTGCCAAAATTGGGAGAACTGTGTTACAGACCAAGTCAAACAACAGCATGACAAGGTCGTACTCAGAGGATCATTCCTCAGTCAACATCCCAACTCCTCCATCACCATCCCTTGATATGTCTCGTCCCACTGGTAGGACAGATCCACCAAAGGTGGAGTCACATTGCCATAAAATCAGGAGGGAGGGGCTCTGAGCCCCATATTTTATGGAATAAGATCAAACATGGGCAAAGAAACCTCCTGTTGATTACTGCCTCCTTCAGTTGATGAATCAATATTCCTCCATGCTGAACACTATTTGGAAGAAGCACTGGGGATAGCAAGAGCATAAAATGCTCTCTGGAAGTCAGTGTCCATCACCAAGAGTGGTTTGGCAGCTCCGCTACTTACCGAGGTGGCTAAGTCTTGACAAAGGACAAAGCTGCCAGATTGGGCTTGCACCAGATGTTGAGAGAACTAACATGAGGGAAAAGCTTAAATGACTTCAACTCACCAGTCTACCTTTCACAGATGCATCTGTCCATGACTACTGGTAGGAAAGACCGCTGCAGTCCTGGTGGAGGCAAAGATCCGTCTTCACACTCTGGATCTTTGCGTTATATGGCACTATCACCATTCTAAATGGGATAGATTCAGAACAGATTTACCAGCTCAAAACTGGACATCCAAGAGGCACTGTGGGCATCAGCAGTAGCAGAACTGTATTCAATCACAAAGTGTAATGTGATGGCTTGGCATATTCTCCAATCTACCACTACCATCAAGCCAGGGGACCAACCCTGGTTCAATGAGGAGTATAGGCTGTTCTGGAATCCAGGTGCAGGCCTGAGGCCTGCAGCCGCTAATTTTTGCAATTTTGTATTTTTGCATTTTATTTTTGCTTTGCTCTTGATTTTAAGTATGCACTGAATATTTAAAGTTACTATGTAGATCTTGATTTAATACTAAGTGTTCCTGTGTCAAATACTAGCCATTCACAGCTAGTATTTTGTCCACATCATTGTTTTCCCATTTCAAGTTAGACTTCCTAAAATACAAGTTGTCTTTGTTTAACAGAAGGCATTTTTCTTACTGGATTCGATGACCCTTAAACTACAAACCAGGACAATGAATAACTTTGAACGTGGGGTGGTCAACTATGGTGTGGAATCAGGAGATGGAGTTTGATTGATGGACAGACAGCTGAATGATGACAGATGGGAGGCACCATTAAAAGGTGCGTAAACAATTTGAATATTGTGAAGTCTGCAAAGCCTTTTACATTTAAAGGGAGCCCTGCATCTGCGCAGAAGTAAAAGTGAAAGAGTGAAAAAAGATCGGGGGACCCAGAAGAGAAATACCATTCTCCAAAGAGACACAGGGGACACAGGACAGGAACTGCAGAGAGCAGGCTTCCCAGAAGAAAAGTCCCAAAACCAGGGAGTAGAGACAGGAAAAGGTCCCAAGATGACAGCTAATTCAAGGAACAGGGACAGGTAATCTGGACCAGATCCTGTTCAGTGAAGTTAAAGTAAGGAGCAGAGGAAAAGGCTCCAAAAAAGAGAGAAAGCTGCAGGGAGCAGAATCAAGGCAAAGTGAGCTTGCCAGAAGCTGGAAGCTCCGAGGAGACAGTCAAAGGTCAGTGACTCCTTACTATGGACATGTGAAGCAGTGATGTTCTGTTGGCAGGGCTGAGTATCTGAGACACAGTGTGTGGAAAGCAAAGCTCGAATGCATGTTGTGATCCAGGGGAGAAGAACATAGGTAGGAGAGATGAAAAGCCAAGAGGTGGACCCTCTGGATGAAAGGTGTCCGAGAGAAAGCGTCATTTGGAAGCGGATTCGAAAGCGAGTTCTTTGAGACTGGAGATTGGAAAACCCTGTGTGAAAAACAGAGTTCAGTGAGACTGGTTGACTCACGGTGTGACAAGCACCTGGGAGCAGATGAAGAGAGATTCATTGCATCTGTTTGGGTTGGCATATGTCACTTGGTTTCAGAGTGTATTGTGTCTGACCACAGGTCGCCTATTGGTTTATATGGACTGTATACTTACTGTGAACATTAGAGTATAAAATAGCTTTTGTAATTTGTGTTATCCTTAAGAATCTGTATGTATCTGTAAAGGTATAGTTGTGGGTGAAAGGCTATTGTAACATTGTTAATCTTTTCTTGATTAATAAATGTTTTATTCTTTTGTTAAAAGTTCATCAGTAGATTCCTGTGACTCTGTTCAGTAGCTGCTTTCCATGTTTCTAAACAAAAAATAAGTTAGGATTTATTAAGCCGGGTTCCACCCTGGGATCTGACTTGTCCAGTAGTAACATCAGCTGGGATCATAACACTTTATTTTAATATAAATATACATATATACGCAAAGTGTTCTTTTTCTTCTTTCTTTTTAACAGTTATCTTTCTTTCATTTTCTTTTAATCATTAATAATTGTTTATTAATTGTCCAATAAAGATTGTTGTTTTCATACATTGTTTGGGATTTAGTCACTCGCTCTTGTTCGTCCAGAGTACAGCTCCGAACCTAAGTGAGACTCCGCAATGGATTCTCACGCCCTTACACAGGGAATTTTGGAAAATCATAACCAGAGCAGTCACTAACTCTGAAGCTACCTCTTTTAGAACCTGAGGACATAGGCCACCAGGTCCTAGGGATTTGTTGGATCTTAATCCCTTAAGTTTCTCCAATACTTTATCTCTGCTGATATTTTTTTTTATTATTCATTCATGGGATGTGGGCTTTGCTGGCTGGGCCAGTATTTATTGCCCATCCCTAATTGCCCTTGAGAAGGTGATGGTGAGCTGCCACCTTGAACCACTGCAGTCCATGTGGTGTAGATACACCCACAGTGCTGTTAAGAAGGGAGTTCCAGGATTTTGACCCAGTGACAGTGAAAGAACAGTGATATATTTCCAAGTCAGGATGGTGAGTGACTTGAAGGGGAACTTCCAGGTGGTGCTGATCCCATCTATCTAGGTGGTAGTGGTTGTGGGTTTGGAAGGTGCTGTCTAAGGAACCTTGGTGAATTCCTGCAATTACCTTAAGTTCCTCACTCTTATTAGTCCCTTGGTTAGCATCTATTTCTAGTATGTAATTTATGTCTTCTATTGTGAAGACAGGCAAAATATTTTTCAAGTTGCTGCCATTTCCTCATTCCCCATGATATTTTTTTGTTTCTCTGCTTCTAAGGGACCAACACTGACTTCAGCTGTTCTCCTTTTTATATAGTTGAACAGGAATTTGTTCCTAAAACTCCATAATAGGCAAGGTCATACTCACAGCGGCTGTACACTTCTTCACAAGGAGATTGGTACAATTAATGCCCTGAAAACAGTTACAGAATGGCAGTGATAGAGTTCGGAACAAGATCCTCAGGCTATACTCTTAATAAAAAATGTATATAAAGGAGAGAGGAATTGTAAGTTCCTTTATTTCGTTTGATCTTTTTCAGTAATGTACTCATATTTATCCAATCCAAGTGTATTTACCATATGCAAGGAAAGGGAAAATTGAATGGTGGAATATTGAAAGCACACAACACCTTTAATGGGAACCAACTTATTTATCCCTTTCCCTATATCTTTCAATCACTTCTTACTATCAGTACTTAGTAAGAGGTTGATAAAATGAAACTTTAAATTTAATTTTAACCAGGCTACACCAGAACATTTTACGCTGGTATAACTAATGCTTGTGCCATTATCTGTGTGTGATAGAGAAAATTCAGTTGCATATGAAAAGTGACTTGACCTGTATCTTGATTTTAATGTTTAATTGCGGTTAATATTCTAATTGGATGCACAATTGCAAATAATACCTGAACTCTTCATGTATTAATGGTATGGGTTGCAGCAAATGACATTAAATGCAGAAATCTTTTTTGTTTCATTACTGATGGTATTCTTTGTCCATGCTTATGACTGTTATTAAATGCATCAATTAATTTGCAAAATTTTACTAACTGAGGTGGTGCAAAATTGACCTGAAAATACTTTTGCCTTAAACAGCATAAATAAAAGGTTGACAATTAAGAATACTACATGGGCTATGAAAGCACATCTACAAAAGCTGAATTTTCTATTCCATCCAATTAGATCAGCTTTACCGCTCTCATTTAATCAAACAGCAGCTTCGGTGGATCAGGCATGTCCGCAGAATAGAAAATGGTCACATACCCAAGGATTTTTCGTATGGTGAAGAAGCCAGAGCCAAATGACCACTGGGGCACCCAAGGCTCTGCTTCAAGGATGCTTGCAAATGTGACATAAAGGCCTGAAACATTGAATATCACATCTGGGGGCTGAATTCTCCAGTCGGCGAGTGGGGGTGGGGCCCGCTTGCCGGCAGGTAAAATGACGCGTGGTGACATCGGGCAGGCATCCCAATGTCACTGCGCTTCATTTAGATTTCCAGTTCAGCAGGCGCGCAGCCAAGTCGCCTGCACACCCACCGAACTGTCAAAGGCCTTTTAAGGCCTGTTAAAAACTAATTAAAGCAATTAAATGAGCTGTCCGTCCAACCTTACAGTTGGAGGGCAGGCGAAGAGCCCAGGTGGCCTTTACATTTTTCATGAAGCCTCATCCATGGGCGGGATGAGATTTCATGAAGGGTTTTAAAATTCAATAAAAAATTTTAAAATAATTCTTTGACGTGCCCCAGCTCATGTGACAGTGTGACATGAGGGGACATGTTTTAAAAGTTTTTAAATGCTTTATTTCAGGTTTTAAATGTTAAATTGGTCTCCCTGAGGCACAGAGGTGCCTCAGGGAGATTTCTGCGCTCTTTTGTGCACATGCGCAAAACAGCGCAGGACCACACTCAGGAAATCCCCCCACTCCACCCACCTGCACAGGGAGCGCTCAGCTTTAATTGGCCCGCCCACATAAAATGGCAGTGTGGCCTTGATCAGGTTCGGGTTCACGCCCGCCCCCGGACAACCCCCCCGATGGGGAGAAAATTTTTCCCTGGGAGTCACTAACTGGTGAAAGAGAGAAAGGGTGACGCCTTATGTGGATTGGCATGCACTAGCACAATAGCTAGTGACTACAGCAGCTCGTTTCAATTCCAAAAACAACATCCTGTAAGGTCACTTGGCAGTTTCATGTGCAACGCTTATGGCAGAACCTGCCCCTTAAAGATTGGCCTTCACAACCATCAGACAATGTGCATCAAACGGAGACATCCCACCTAAATGGACTGTTTACTTCATGATCATCATCTATCGTCAATGGAAGGATGCCAACAAAACTGCCTCTTATTGCTAAACATAAGAGAGGAGTATGTTGTCAATGAGTCTTTAGGTCTTGAGTCCTGTACTTTGACTACTGTTTTGTGATTCCAATTTCAATGTTTAGTTACACAAAAGCACATGTCAGACCAGGTGTTAAAACTTGTTGCCACTATGACAATAATCCTTATGACTGCTCAATGCCAGTGTTGGGGAGGCTGTTTATGAACTTGGCCACCTCCAGGAGTGTCAATACTTTTGGGTGGATCTGCACCTGGAGGAGGACAGCGGGATCCTTAGCGGAGGAATTGCAATCAAAAGGTGAATAAGCTGATCCTTGAATTAGCCAATGGCATCCCCAAGCTAGAAATGTGATGCAACTTCAGGACAGAACAAGTCCTTGTCTACATTGTGATGCTAAGAACATAAGAAATGGGAGCAAACGTAAACCATACATTCCACCAACCATGCTCCACCATTCAATACAGTGATCATGGCTGATCACTGGCCTTAAATCCATTTTCCCACCTGCTCCCATTTCACTTGATTCCCTGAGAATTCAAAAATCTATCTCAGCCTTTATCATATTCAATGATGGAGCATCAACAATACTCTGGGGTACAGAATCCCATAGATTCACAACCCTTTGAGTGAAGAAATTTCTCATCTCAGTTCTAAATGATCGGCCCCATGTCCTGAGACTATGCCCCAGTGTTCTAGATTCCCCAGCCAGGGGAAACAGCCTCTCAAGCCCCTTCAAAATCTTGTATGTTTCAATGAGATCAACCCTCATTCTGCTAAATTCCAGAGAGTTTAGGCCCAATTTACTCAGCCTCTCATTATAGGACAACCGTTTCATCCCAGGAACCAATCTAGTGAACCCTTCCAATGCAAATATAGCCTTCCCTAAATATGGAGGCCAAAGCTACACTCGATACTCCAACTACAGTCTCACCAAAGTCCTGTACAATTGTAGCAAGGCTTCATTATTCTTGTACTCCAATCACCTTGCAATAAAGGCCAATATGACATTTGAATTCTAAACTGTTTGTGGTGCATGCATGCTAACTCTGTGTTCCTTGTACGTGTACACTCAAGTGCCTCTGAAGATCAACATTTATGGAAGGGTACATAATACTCAAGAAGCAATGCTTTGTACAAATTAACTATTATCTTAAGACCTGTACTCTATCCCTCAAACTATATAAGGATCCTATTTGCCTTGCTGACCACTGTTGCACATTATGCAGATAGTTTACAGGTATTTTCAATGAAACCCCAGATTTCTTGAAGACCACATCCATTTATTTTGTTCTTCCACTGTTTGTTTCCTTTCCCAACTTTATGGCTCCACATTTCTCTATATTAAATAACGTCTTTGACATTTTGGAAGAATTGCCCAATGTGTTAAAATTTCTTTATAAATGACACCTATATTCTGTACTCTATAAGCTTTGCTGAGCTCTGTTCCTTGCCCTGCTCCAATTTATTAAAAATCATTAAAAACAATGGACTCAAAATTGATTCCTGCAGTACTCTGCTGGTCATTTATTTTCATATTGGTGCTGCTTTCTTAATAACTATTCTGTGTGTCCTCTGTTTCAACCAGTTAGTTACACAGTTCAAAATTATTCTTATTCTATGTCCTTCTACCTACGAAGAATTTCATATGTAAAACTTTGTCAAAAGCTTTTCTAAATTGTAGGTATATTAAAACTGCCAAGTTCCCCTGCCACCAACTCCATTATCATAGTATCCTGCAGCACAGAATGTGGCCATTTAGCCTATCAGGCCAGTGCCAGTTCATCGTAGAGCTATCTCATTATTCTCATTTTCCTCTCTTTTCCCATAGCTCTGTAAATTGTTTCCTTTCAGTGGTTATCCAATTACCATTTGAATGTTACTACTGAAGCTGCATCCACTACACAATCAGGCAGTGCATTTCAGGTCATCAAAACTCACTGCACTAAAGATGTTTTGCGATGTTGCCTTGAGTACCTTCACCAACCACCTTAAATCTGAGTCCGCTGGTCATTGGAAACAACTCCATCTCAGCCATTCAGGATGTTGTTCATCACTATTAAATCTTTCCCTCCCTTTCCCTGCTCTAAAAAGAACAAACTCAGCTTCTCCAGCTTTTGAATTCCAAAAGCTAGTTTAAGAAGGCAAATGGAATGTTGGTGTTTATTGTAAAGGGAATTTAGTATAAAAGTAGGGAAATGTTGCTTTATCTGTACAGGGCCTTCGTGAGACTGCATCTGGAGTACTGTGTACAGTTTTGGTCTCCTTATTTAAGAATGGGCATAACTATATTAAAAGCAGTTCAGAGAAGGTTCACTGGACTGATTCCGGGGATGAAGGGGTTAGTTTATGAAAAAAGGTGGAACAGGTTATGCCCATACCTATTAGAGTTTAGAAGAATGAAAACAGATCTTACTGAAACATAGAAGATCCTGAGGAGGCTTGACAAGGTGGATGCTGAAGGGATGTTTCACCATATGGGAGAGTCCAGAACTAGGGGACACAGTGTAAAAATTTGGAGATTCCCATTGAAGACTAAGATGAGGAGAATCTTTTGTTCTAGAGGATCGTTAATCTGTGGAATTCTCTGCCTCAGAGAGTAGTGGAGACTGGGTCATTGAATATATTCAAGGCTGAGTTAGATATATTTTTGATTGGCAAGGTAGCCAGGAGTTATGAGGGGCAGACAGGAAAGTGAAATCAAGGCCATGATCTTATTGAATGGCAGAGCAGGCTCAAAGAGCTGAATGGCATCTTCCTGATGCTAATTCTTGTGTTCTCCATATAACTGAAATCCTTTATCACAGGATCATAAAATTGTTACGAAGCAGGAGGCCATTCGACCCATTGTGTCTATACCGGCTCTCCAAATGACCATTATGACTTAGTGCCATTCTCCTGCCTTTTCCCCGTAACCCTGCACATTGTTTCTATTTAAATAATCATCTAATGCCCTCTTGAATGCCTCAATTGAACCAACCTCCACTACACTTCCAGGTAGTGCAATCCAGACCAGAACCACTCGCTGGGTGAAAAAGTTTTTTCTCACATCACATTTGCCTCTTTTGCAAATTGCTTTAAATCTGTGCCCTCACTTTCTTGATCCTTTTACGAGCAGGAACATTTTCTCCCCATCTACCCTATCCATCCTCCTCATGATTTTGAACACCTCTATCAAGTCTCCCCTTAACCCTCTCTTCTCCAAGGAGAGCAATTCCAACGTCTCCAATCTATCTTCATAGCTGAAGTTTCTCAGTCCTGGAACCATTCTTGTAAACCTCTTCTGCACTCTCTCTAATGCATTCGCATCCCTCCTATTGTGTGGCGCCCAGAACTGCACACAATACTACAGCTGAGGCCTAACTAGTGTTTTATATAAGCTCATCATAATCTCCCTGCTCTTGTACTCTATGCCCCTATTAATAAAGCCCAGGATACTGTGGGTTAGGGATAGGGTCATCATAATCTCCCTGCTCTTGCACTCTATGTCCCTATTAATAAAGCCCAGGATACTGTATGCTTTATTAACTGCTCTCCCCACCTGTCCTGACACTTTCAATGATCTATGCACATACACAGCCCAATGCCTCGGCTCCTGCTCACCCTTAAGAATTTACCCCTTACTTTATATTACCTCTTCGTGTTCTTCCTACCACAATTCATCATCTCACACTTCTCTGCATTGAACTTCATCTGCCCACTCCACCAACTTGTCTATGTTCTTTTGATGTCCTCTTCGCAGTTTACAATGCTTCCAAGTTTTGTAGCATCTGCAAACTTTGAAATGTCCCCTGCACACCAAGATCTAGATCATGAATACATATCAGGAAAAACAAGGTTCCCAATACTGACCCCTGGGGAACTCCACTACAAACCTTCCTCCTGCCCAAAAAATATCCACTGACATTACCCTCTGTTTCCTATTACTCAGCCAATTTTGTATCCATGTTTCTACTGTCCCTTTTACTCCATGAGCTGTAACCTTTCTCACATGTCTGTTGTGTGGCACTGTATCAAATGCCTTTTGAAAGTCCATGTACACCACATCAACGGCATTACCCTCATCTATCCTCCCTGTTACTTCTTCAAAAAACTCAAAGTTAGTTAAACATGATTTCCCCTTTAGAAATCCATGCTGGCTCTTCCTAATCAACCCATATTTTTCCACGTGACTACTAATTCTATCCCGAATAATTGTCTCTAGAAATTTTCCTATCACTAAAGTTAAACTGACTGATCTGTAATTGCTGGGCTTATTCTTACAACCTTTTCTGAACAAGGGTGTCATGCTTGCAATTTTCCAGTCCTCTGCACCTCCCTCTGAGTGGAGGGAAGGCTGAAAGGTTATGGCCAGTGCCCCTGCAATTTCCACTCTTACTTCCTTCAAAATCCTTGGACGCATCTAATCCAGCCATGGTGCCTTGTCAACTTTAGGTATCGACAATTTATCCAACACTTCCTCCTTGTCAATTTTGAACGCTTCCAGTGACAGAGTTTCCTCGTCTGTCACCGTGACCTCAGTAGAATCTGCTTCCTTGGTATAAACAGATGCAAAGCATTCATTTAACATGTTCTGAAGAAAGGTCATACAGACTCGAAACGTTAACTCTGATTCTCTTTCCACAGACGCTGTCAGGCTTGCTGAATTTTTTTGCAGCATTTTCTGTTTTATTTCAGATTTCCAACATCTGCAGTATTTTGCTTTTATTAATTTAACACCTCAGCCATGCCCCCAGCCTCCATATGTAAATTCCCTTTTTGGTCCCTAATCGGCACTACTCCTCCTTTTACCACCGCCTTACTATTTGTGTACCGATAGAAGACTTTGGGAGTCCCCTTTATGTTGGCTGCCAGTCTTTTCTCATAATCCCTCTATGCTTCTCTTATTTGTTTTTCACCTCCCCTCTGAACCTTCTCTATTCTGCTTGGTTCCCAATTGTGTTTTCTACCTGACCCTGTTCATAAGCATCCTGATACAATTCTAATAAATTCCTACTATATCCTCCTTAAGGCCTTAACATCCTTCCTAAAGTGTGGTTGTCAGAATGGAACACGGTACTCTAACTGAGGTACTCCAAACCAGCATTTTATAAAAGATTGAGTGTAACTTCCTTGCTTTATACCTATATTAACATACCTAAGACTCCCCATGTTTTTCAGTAGCCTCCTCAACTTGTCGTAACACTTTAAAATATTTTTGCACATACATTCCCTGACCTCTCTGATCCTGTACGCCCTTTAAAATTGTACCATTTGGTTTATATTGCGTCTCTTTCTTCCTGCCAAAATGGGTCACTTCTCTTCATTAAATTTCATCTACCATGTGTCTGCCCATTTCACCAGTCTATATCCTCCTTAAGTCTATTACTGCCCTCCACATTGGCTACTGAACTGCTCCTCAAACTGGTGTCTATAGAGACTTTTCAGGGGATCAGTGAAATAATATTAAAGTGCTTACCAGGCAGGGCTGGCCTTATGGATGGGTGATGTAGTCAGCCAGAGGCAGGCACGGTGTGAGCCGAGAAGGGGAGCAGAATGCAGCTGCCATGTGTTTAGCTAGCAGTCTCCCCTCGGAGGAGTCTGCTCAAAGTGGCACAAAGATTGCTTTATTTCTAAGTAATCTGTATGCAAATATCTGTAAGTAAACACTTGTTTTATTAACAACATTACTAAAACCCTCTGCACATCCAGAACTTTCACATTATGGGCAGAATTTTGCCGTTGGCAAGCAGGGGTAGGGCCCGCTTGCCGACGCATAAAATGACACGGGATAATGTCGGGCAGAACCCCTGATGTCACCGCGCCCCATTTACATTTTCAGGAAGGCAGGGGCACAGCAAAATCAGCTGTGCGCCCGCCAACCTGTCAATGGCTAATTGAGGCCATTGACAGGATCATTTAACCAATTAAAGGACCTGCCCTTTCAACCTTAGGGTTGGCGGGCAGGCCAGGAGCCCCGGAGGTAAATAGAGAAAACATGAAACCTCATCCACTGGCGGGATGAGGTTTCATGCAGAGTTTAAAAAATTTTAATGAAGTTATTCTGTAAATGATGAACATGTCCCAACTCACATGAGGGGGACATGTAAGGGTATTTTTTTTCTATTTTTAATATTTTGCAAAGTCCAAGCGATCTCCTTGAGGCTGCACTTAGCCTCAGGGAGATATGCGCTCTTTCGTGCGCATGCACGAAAGAGCGCACTCTCGCTTTTAGGGAATCACCCCTGCCTGCACAAGGAGTGCATGCTTCCTGCCGGACGTCACACTGGACGGACCTTAATTGGCCCACCCACATAAAATGGCGGCGTGGCCCGCTTCACTGGCAGGGATCTGCTCTGCGCCCGCCAGAGATTGGGTCAGGCCCGCCCGCCCGACAGGCAGAAAATTCTGCTCTATGGATTTTACATTAGTAATGAAGGTAAAATTGTCATTGTTTGCCATCATTACTCCACTAGAACTGAAAGTAACTTTGGGAGTCTGCACATGCAGTTAAACATGGAGATCCAGAAGTTGCTGTCAGTGATAGAGTGCTCCTCCAGAGGGTTCAGTATATATGATCATTTATACGAGGGATGGGCCCTGATTACTAATCTATTTGAAAAGAACCAAATTAATCAAAGAAAGTTTTAGAACTGCTGGTTTACTACATTTCCAAATTTTGTGTCACCTGCAAATTTTGAAATTATATCCCATATACCAATGTTTAGGTCATTAATATATACCAAAACCAGCAGTGATCTTCATACAGACTCCTGGGGGAGGCTGCTGCATATTTCTCTCCAGTCTGAAAAAACAACCGCTATTCTGTTTTCTGACCCTTAGTCAATTTTGTATCCACACTGTCACTTTACTCTAATCTCATGGGTTTTAAAGAGCTCAGCAGATGTATTAAACACAATCCACCACCTGTGAACTCAGGTAATTCTGCAAACGTAGCAGAATAAAGGACCCAGAAAGAAAGGCAGGCCTGGAGATATCAAGTTGGTGCAAGGATTTCTGAAAATCATCCAGTGATTTATAGGAACTATGTAATTTTTAAAATCATGTCAGAAATTTAATTGCTAATGGTTTGAATGGGTCAAAGAGCAACAAGGCTATTGAAACAGTTTAAATTCCTTTCAGGGTTTTCACATTCTTGAAAGGGAGTGGGAATGCTTATAATCAGCAAGTACTGGCAAATTCTGTGAAATGCCCAGTTTTTCTCACTCATTAAAAGAACTCTTCGTACATTATATACCCAATAAAATTTGAAATGTGATGTGTCATTTACATTCAGTAAGGAGGCAATAGTAATTGTATGCTCTGGCGAGCTAGAGTACACAAATAGCAGAGAGTGACAATGATATTTTGTCCAGACCACTTAAACAAAATGTTAATTGAAAGGATTTTTAAGAACTATTTTGAATTGATTAATTTGGTTTTGCCCTTTTGCTACTGCTCTCAGTGTCTGTTTTACAATTGAACTGTTTTACAATTGTCCATTTCTGAACAGTATTTTACAAATTCTTGTTTTTGTTCCCACTTCTTCACTGATGTGTTCTCATTCTTCAGGGAGGAGTTTTAGATGGCAAATCTGTAAGGAAGGGTTTTCTGAGCATCCTGCTGGAACTAACTGCAGGGAGTATTTTATTTTTTCCAGGTTTCTCACCTGACAGTCAGCCTGATTGACAGCGGTTCTGCCTACCAGGCAGGAAAACCTACGGCACAGGACCACAGCTGGGCAACAGAGGAGGAGGAGGTAGATTGTGCTCAAGGGCAATGTAGTCAGGGGAAAGCTTGGAGGTAGGAGAAAAGTTACAGAATTGGGGTGTGGTTCAGCTGGACTCTGAGGAGGTGGGGTGGTCAGTGATTACTGGGGAGGTGTGGGAGCAATAAATGTTAGGTGGCAAGCAGATAAACTTGTTGGGTCTGGTGAAACACTCTTTCTGCTCCTCCTGACCCACAAGTAATGCTGTAAATGTATGTCTTATAAATCCAGTTATCTCTCCCCCTTTTCCCTGCCTCATTACCAGAGGCCTGGGAAACCTTGCCGAAATGAGTAAAATAAATGTTTTGAAAAACCTGGCAAAATGGAGGCCAGTGGCCTCCTTAAAAAAAGTTACTTATTAACCCATCTCCTGAGGGTGGATTGGTCTCCCACCCAGACACCCCCAACCCACTTCCATTAAAGCTGGAAATAGGCAGATTGGAGTTAAGCTGGGTTCGAGTCTGAGATTTAAAAAACTTTTACATCTTACCCATGCCAACCCCTTATCTTTCTTGGGGAGCTAAAATTTGCCTTTCATAAACATAATCCCTGAATTCGTCAGCTATAACGATGCCTAAGATCTAACAGACACAAGCTAGATGCACACTGAATGCAAGACTTAACCATGGAAGTAAATTTCTAGTTAATGAAGTAATAATTCATTCTTTACAAAAAGAACAACTGGACAGTTCCCACAAGCTGCTTTTATCAATTTTGCACATTGGAACCTTATAACAGATCGATAAGTTTGACAATAAAATTCTGAAAAAAGTTAGTAAAGGAACGAAGTAACAATTCAAACTTCACTGATACCAAGATAGATAAAAGAATAATTTAGAATATCATGGTTTGGTAAAATTAAACTGCTCAAGGTTTTGTTAAACTTCAGAACAAGATCAAATGATGAAACTAAGCCAATAGTCTCCAGGAATCCACTGACAGAGAAGCTCACAGCATGACTACTGCACTTTTGAAAAAGAATATTGAGAGAATCTCATTGAATTATTGGTGAAAATTCAATCAACAACTTTCAAAATATGACAAATTCAAGGTAATTTAAGAATGAATACAGCATTGCCATAATAAGACTTTCCTTGATTTTTTGTGATGCGCAGGGCTGGAAGAAATACTAAGGCTGCGGAGTAATAAAATAAACGTTAAGGATGCTTATAATTAAACTAGATCAGCCCAGTGGAATGGTTTCAAGGAACTCCAACACACTGGAACATTGATGGTCCATCCCTCACTTCACTCTGCCATTCACATCATTATGTGGAAAGAAAGAATTGCTCCCAGGCTACGTTTGCACATCTCCTCCCTGTTGTTGTAAAGAGTTTTGTACATAGGCCTGGGAACTACCTGCACCCAAGCATAGCTGCAATTTGACCAAAGGCAACTGAAAGAACTGAAGACCAAGATTTACCCTGGTTGAAAAAAAGGAATGAAACCAAAGGAGCTGTGTTATCTAGGAACAATTACTCATATGCATCAATGCTTACTTCTATATGTGTTTTAAGTTTTTTTTAAGAAATTCAATTTATTCTATTCATACGCACATATATGGTATGTAGATATATCCAGATAATATATACACATGCATGAGCGCACGCATGCATGCACACCCCCAGCTGCTCAGCATCTCTATTTGCCCAGGTCCCTGGTGCACTGTTATTCCTTCCTTCCTATGTGTTCTGCCTAAAGTCAGGTCCTTGCTCATAGTTAAAAACTGTCCCGGCAGACCGATCGTGTCAGCCTGTTCCTGCCCCATGGAACTCATTTCTCGCTATCTTGACTCCCTTCTCTCTCCCCTTGTCCAGTCCCTTCCCACCTACATTCGTGATTCCTCTAACACCTTATGTCACATCAACAATTTCCAGTTCCCTGGCCCCAACCGCCTCCTCTTCACCATGGACGTCCAATCCCTCTACACCTCCATCCCCCACCGGGTTGGTTTGAGGGCTCTCAGCTTCTTCCTCGAACAGAGGCCCGAACAATCCCCACTACTCTCCTCCATCTGACTGAACTTGTTCTCACACTGAACAATTTCTCCTTTAACTCCTCTCACTTCCTCCAAATAAAAGGTGTGGCTATGGGTACCCGCATGGGCCCCAGCTATGCCTGTCTCTTTATGGGGTATGTGGAACATTCCTTGTTCCAGTCCTACTCAGGCCCCCTCTCACAACTCTTTCTCTGGTACATCGATGATTACTTCGGTGCTGCTTCATGCTCTTGTCGGGACCTGGAAAAATTTATTAATTTTGCTTCCAATCTCCACCCCTCCATCATTTTCACAAGGTCCATCTCTGACACTCCCCTTCCCTTCCTTGACCTCTTTGTCTCAATTTCTGGTGATACACTGTCCACCAATATCCATTACAAGCCTGCCGACTCCCACAGCTACCTCGACTACAGCTCCTCACACCCCGCTTCCTGGAAGGACTCCATCCCATTCTCTCAGTTCCTTCACCTCCGTCACATCTGTTCTGATGATGCTACCTTCAAAAACAGTTCCACTGACATGTCTTCCTTCTTCCTTAACCGAGGTTTTCCACCCACGGTAGTTGACAGGGCCCTCAACCGTGTCCAGCCCATCTCCCGCGCATCCGCCCTCACGCCTTCTCCTCCCTCCCAGAAACATGATAGGGTCCCCCTTGTCCTCACTTATCACCCCATCAGTCTCCGCATTCAAAGGATCATCCTCCGCTATTTCCGCCAACTCCAGCATGATGCCACCACCAAACACATCTTCCCTTCACCCCCCTGCCCCGGGTGGCATTCCACAGGGATCGTTCCCTCTGACACCCTGGTCCACTCCTCCATCACCCCTTACTCCTCAACCCCCTCCTACGGCACCTCCTCATGCGAACGCAAGATATGCAACATCTGCCCCTTCACTTCCTCTCTTCTCTCCGTCCAAGGGCCCAAACATTCCTTTCAAGTGAAGCAGCATTTCACTTGCATTTCCTTCAACTTAGCCTACTGCATTCGTTGCTCCCAATGCGGTTTCCTCTACATTGGAGAGACCAAACGCAGACTGGGTGTCTGCAAGCATCACCCAGACCTCCCTGTTGCTTGCCATTTTAACACTCCAACCTGCTCTCTTGCCCACGCCTTTCCTTGGCTTGCTGCATTGTTCCAGCGAAGCTCAATGCAAACTGGAGGAACAGCACCTCATCTTCCAACTAGGCACTTTACAACCTTCCGGACTGAATACTGAGTTCAACAATTTTAGATCTTAAACTCCCTCCTCCATCCCCACCCCCTTTCCTTTTCTTCCCCCTCCTCCTTGTTTTTTCCAATAACTTATATAGATTTTTCTTTTCCCACCTATTTCCATTATTTTTAATGTATTCCACCGATCATTTATCTATACCTTTTATGCCCTTTTAGTCTTATTTCACCCCACCCCCACTAGAGCTACCTTGCTTGTCCTGCTATCCATTCTTAATTAGGACATTCTTTTAGATAATATCACCACCTTCAACACCTCTTTGTTCTTTTGTCTGTGACATCTTTTGGTTATCTCCTTCTATCACTGCTTGCTTGTCCCAACAAGCATCCCCCGCTTCTCTCCCCCCCCCCCCAACACAGCTTATATGTCACCCCTCTCCTATTTTTACTTAGTTCTGTTGAAGGGTCATGAGGACTCAAAACATCAACTGTACTCTTCTCCGTCCATGCTGCCAGACCTGCTGAGTTTTTCCAGGTATTTTTTTATTTTTTGCCTTGCTCATTGTTGATGCTTCATCCTGAAACGCTTTCCTTGGCAGTTTTTATCAGTTGTGGTTTGCCATTACCTTCCACTCTCAGGGCCAGGGCAAGGAGCCAGGTCCCAGGTCTCTCTTAACTGGTACTGGACTAGAACCCAGGCTGCTGGTGCTAATCTGAAGCACTGTTATTCTATACATTCAAATTCCTTGGAGCTCCTATTTGTCTTCTTTGTGCTGCTTTATGGAGGTTTATTTTGCTCATCAGGTGTCAGTTGTGGCTCAGTTCGTAGCAAGCCCAAGAAAAGGAATAAACAAGAACTTACCTTTTCAAAAACAAAGTTCAGGCCCTCGGAGACTGGGAACTACAAGTCCCAGTAGGCCTCAGCAATTTCTGCACATACGCCGTGAAAAGAAAATATAATTTTTCCCTAATATTAATGTGGGATGCTGTGAAGCAGGCTTGTGGGGCTGTGTGTAGATTGTGTGTGTGTGTGACTAATTTAATAAAACTGAAGACAGCCAGACTGCAAAGTTTTAATCATCAAAAGGGTTAAGTGTAAAAGCAGGCATTTTAAAGTGGAGATGGATGAGCTAAGATGGGCTATAAGTAAACAGGTTAGAGCTAACATTTGTATTTGTAGATAAGTTGAGAGGTTGTTTGAATTTCAAAGAGGAATTATAAGGTGACAGGGAAAATATTTGCATCTTACAGGAGTTCATAGGTAAACAAGTAGTGGGGATATCATATTTTTATTGACCGAAAAGGGAAAGACAAGATGAAAACATGAAAGATCTTATATTTGTTAGGGCTTGAGTTTCAAAGGGGTGTGAGAACAATGGGTTTAAAGATAAATGGGGAGAAAATATATTTAAGGGAGGATTGAATGGGGGGTGTGTGGCCATGTAACCTGGAAGAAGGTGCTGTGCGAACACAATCCTGCGAAGAAGCAGCTTCTAGCCACCCCGGAGAAGTGTCTGGTTGTTCCAGAAAAACAAGGTTTTGTTACAAGCCTTGGATTTGCATTGTCAAGTGAGAGGGAGAGGGAAGCTTGTAAAATACCTCCTTTATAGCAACTGTGGATGCCTTGTGGTAATATTACTGGATGCGTTATAGATTAAGAATCTATTGGGACTGTTGCCTTAAAATGGTGTTTATTTGTGAGTCTAGATAAGTAGAAATCTTTTGGGGGATCTTATAAAACTAAATTGAACTATGTAACTGTAATCTTGTGTGCTTAGGTTTTCTTTTCCTTTGTTAAATATTTTAATTTAATATTTAAAATCTAAAAAAACGGTAATGGAATCTATACTTCTGACTTCAGTGCACATACCTTCTCGAAATAAAATACAAATACAAATCATTGTGATAGCTTGGCCAAGTTTCCCTTTGGGATTTGGTCAGTGCTGCATTTATAACCTGCCATATCATAACAGCCGGCACTGGAATGGAGGCACAATTGCAGATCGTTCCTTTTTAACGACCTTTAGGTCCCGCACATGTGCCGGCCAAAGAATGGCCACACATGCGCAGTTGGTCAGGATCCACCTCTTCCTTTCAGTAAATGGCCCTGTGCACATGCAGAGTTTGTTTTTTTCCTTTCTTTTATTTAAAGGGAGACCTGCACCTGCGCAGAAGAAACAAAAAAAACAAAAATGAAAGAGCGTAAAAAGTTCACGTGACCCAGAAAAGAAACACCATTCTCCAGTGAGGCACAGAGGAGGCATGATAGAAACTGCAGACAGCAGATTTTGCAGAAGAACAGAAGAATGTTCCTGAAACCAGGGGGTGGGGCAAAAGCCCCAGGAAGACAGTGAAGTCAAGGGAAAAGAACAGGAGTCTGAACAGGGTCACGTTCAGTGAAGTTAAAGTAAGGAGCAGAGAAAAAGGCTCCAAATTAAAAAGAGAAAGCTGTGGGGAGCAGAAACAAGGCAAAGTGGACATGCAAGAAGCCAGAAGAGGAGACAGCCAAAGGTTGATGACTCCTTACTATAGGCCTGTGAAGCAGTGGTGTTCTGCTGGCATAGCTGAGTATCTGAGGCGGTGTGTGGAAGGTGAGGTCGATCCAAGGGAGAGGAACATCAGGAGGAAAGGTTAAAACCCTGGAGGTGGATCTTTGTTGAAGACGTCCAAGGGAAAGTGTAGCTTGGGAGAAAATTCCAAGGCGAGTTTTTTGAGAGTGGAAATTGGAAACCCTCATGTGAAAGATGGAATTCAGTGAAACCAGTTGGCTCACGGTGTGACAAGTATCTGGGGGAGTTGATGAGAGATCCATAGCATCTGCTTTGGGTAGCATCTGTCACTTGGTTTTAGAGTGTCGTGTGTCTGAGCACAGATCACCTATTGGATTACATGGGCCACATTGAGTATAAGATTGATTTTGTAACTTGTATTATTCTTACGAATCTATACATATCTCTAAAGATATACTTATGGGTGAAGGAGCAGTGTAATATAGTTCATTTTTTCTTGTTTAATAAATGTTTATTCTTTTGTTAAACGCTCATCAGCAGACTCTGTGACTCTGTTCAGCAGCTACTATCTATGTTTCTAAACAAAAAATACAAGTTAGGATCTATCAAGCCAGGTTCCACCCTGGGATCTGACTTGTCCAGTAGCAACATTAGCTGGGATCATAACACCCGAGTCAGAAGGTTATGCATTCATGTTCCACTCTAGGACTTGAGCATAAGGATCTAGGCTGACACTCCAGTGCAGTATGGATGGAATGCCGCACCATCAGAGGCACCATCTTTCAGATCAGACGTTAAACCAAGGCCAGTCTGCTCTACCAGATAGACATAAGTGATCTCACTGTGCTATTGTGAAGAGCAGGGGAATTCTCACCAGTGTCCTGGCAAACATATATCTCCTGAATCAACATTACAAAACCAGAATATCTGGTCATTATTACATTGCTGTTTGTGGTATCTTGCTCTGCATAAATTAGCTGCTGTATTTCCTACATTACAAGAGGGGCTACATTTCGAAAGTACTTCATTTGCTGTAAAGTGCTATGAGATGTCCAATGGTTGTGAAAGACACTAAAGGGTGGAATTTTCCAAGCTCGCTGGTGGCAGGTGCAGAAAATACAGTGCGACCTGCTTCATGACAGCGCGAAGGCAGGTCACAATCAACCGCTCAGCCCACCAACACTGGGCCTCATTTCTCACCATTAGTCGGCGGGGAGCTAATTGTAATACATTAGCATGTAATTAAAAGGCCATCCCACCAGGCTCCTGGAACCCCACCGTATCTCCATCTATGTTGCTGGGAAAGCACACCGATGTGTTTCACAACAGCATGCAGGCAACATACATTTGGAGGCCTTCACTTTGGAGGAACTGAGGTGAGTGAGCAGCAGTGTTTTCCACAGCTCACCCGTTGTTTACAGGCCTCAGGGGCATCGGGGGCAACTGAGGCAAAGCAAAGCAGACCCCCACAAGCACCCCCCACACTCCCCACCACAGACTTCGAGTCTGCCATCACTTTATTGGACCACGGAGCAGTTGGACTACACACGTTGTATAATCTCCTTGCCAACACTGGCCATGTAGCAGTCACTGCTGGAGGTGCTCGGAGCCCCTTGCAATCTCAGCATCCCAGTTTGGACCAGTGTCCTTCCCCCATGTCGCAGGTTGACAGGGCAGCCATGCAGCACACTCATCTCTGGCCGAGGGGTGATCAGCATTTGCTGGGAAGTGTTAAGGGGCGGTCACACAGGGCCAGGGAAGGTGCTAAGTACAGCCATGATAACCATGTCTCTCTCTCTCTTTCATGCTGCAGGAGGACCACATCAGGATCATGGACCCTGATGACCTAGCTGTGTGCCTGATGTCCTACTGAGACCATAGAAGACTGAGGAGAGAGCAACTGAGGCTCCTGGCTGTGCAAAGACCTCATGAAGAAGGGGCAGCAGGGGGTCCTGCACGCCCAGAAGCGACAGCGAGCCTTGGCTGGTTGGCGCCTAGTGACACCCAGGGTCTATAGACTCCACCTGCCATTCCTGCAGATAACGGAGAACCAGTGTCGCTGACGACTGCGCATATCTAGGGACCTGGTGACTAACATCTGCCACTTACTGCAGGACTTGGCGCCAAAAGGACATGGAGGGCATCCACTGCCAGTGGCTGTGAAAGTGAGTGCGTTCAATTTCTATGCCAGTGTCTCTTTTCAGGGCTCCACATGTAACCTCTGTGGGATTTCACAATCTGCCACCCACAAAGGCATCCATGAGGTCACGGATGCCATCTTCTCCATGGCACACAACTTTGTGCATTTCGCATGGGGCCGGGACAGCCAGGATGCAAGGGCCATTGGATTTGCCCTGACCTCGGGATCCCCACAGCTGCAGGGTGCGATTGACTGCACTTGTGGTGCTCAGGTCCCCATTGCTACACTCAGTGGACTTCATCAACCACAAGGGCTTCCACTCACTGAATGTGCAGCTGGTATACGACCACCAGAAATGCATACTGCAGGTGTGCACACTGTTTACAGGGAGTGTGCATGATGCCTACATCCTGAGTCACTCACAGATCCCAGTCTTCCAGGGTCCAGAGGCTGCAGGGTTAGCTTCTTGGGGATGCTGAAGATGCGGCGCCGGTGCCTGGACTGGTCTGGTGGAGCACTGCAATACAGTCCACAGAGGGTGTCACGCATCATTGTTGTCTGCTGCGCCTTTTACAACCTAGCGCTGCAATGGGGAGACAAGCTGGCTGAGGAGGAGATGGAGGAGCTGCATGCCTCCTCTGACGAAGAGGACGCCGAAGGCAATGAGGGTGAGGGGGTCCTCGGCGGTGTCGATGACAGGGATGAGGCTCTCACACTGGCTAGGTGAGGCAGGTGTGCTCGGGAGGTCGTCATAGTTGCCAGATTTGTGGAGGATGATGATGACATGCAGTGAGGAGTCCCCATAGATCCTCATATCGCAATTGTGAACATTTGACTCCTGTCTGGCTTATCGCAGTGCCAATACCCTCTGTGAGAATGTTCCTGTCATGGAGACACAATGGAGGTCTTAATAGTCGCTCGATCGCAGGAGGATGATAACAACATGCAGTGAGGACACTCCATAGATCTTCACATAGCCTCTGAGAATGCCTGTATGGCCGAGGACAGCTCACCTGCACTCTGTGATCAGGGCCATCTCAGATGGTCGCAGATGCTGGTGTGATGGGGACTAGCCCCGCCTTAAAGGTGTTGAGAGCACACATAGAGGGTTTGAGAGAAATCTGTGGTGTCTACCCACTACATTCTGGCAGCAATGACCAGCACCGTCGAGGTGCAGACATCAGTAATGTCTCCAGGAAGTGTGAGGCTGGACCATCACTGTGATCTAAAGGCTGCACGGACCCCAGGGAAGAGGCCCTGGACTGAGACACCTGCCTTTTATCTTGGGCAGAAAGGTTTCACATCTGAGTGACAAGAACACTGCTCATCAGAACAAGGAGCCACAAGCGGGGAGACATTCTTAGGAGCTTATTGACAATAGTGAACAGTGTACAAGCGATCAACACCCATGCCCAGGCTGTGCAACCAACTTTACCTAATTTTCCTAACCCTGCCGCTACATCTTGGTACTCCCCAGACCTCCACAGCAGAGGTGGAGGCAGCCTGCTGACTGTGACACCCTGTCTGTGATGACTTTGGCGGGTGTCCTCTGGAGGGCCGGAAACTTGATGGGCTCCAGCCTGCTTTCAGGGTCCTCCTCATCGGCCTGTGGAGCTGGATCTGCGGAGGTGACAGAAAGAGGGGAGTCAGATGGGTCGGTCACTCCCAGAGTCACCTTGGTGGATGGTCCCGGAGTGTGCACTTACTGATCCTCCTCCTTATGGGTGCCCCAGTGCCCCAGGCTGACTCCATGAGCAGAATGGGTGGCTGGAGTGAGATCGAGCTGCCCAGCACCCCTCTTGCGTACACACTATTGGAGGCCAACTATGGCATCAGTGATGGAGTTAAGTCTGTGCAGCAGTGCAGGAGTGACATCCAGGACCAAGGTCTCCATGGCAGCCGCCATCCTGCCAGCGTTGACCTCGGCGCGTTGCAATGCCGGCGCTATCACCTCAGCCTGAAGATGGACAGACTCCTCCATCGTGCCTTGCAATGAGGAGTGCAGTGGACATCCGTTCCTGATGTTCCCGAGCTTGCCTTTGCAGCTCCAGCAAATGTGATATGACTGAATCCAGAGGCTCGTCATCTGAATCGGACTCAGCAACGCTCTGGCCTCCAGCAGTCCTCCAAGTGCCGGGGAGCTTGGATGTCCCTGTCTTGACCTGCTGTGGATTAGACAGTGCGATGTGCTCACCAGACTGTCATCCAAAGGCTACTCTAAAGCTAGGTGCCAATAAGGTCTGTGTCTCTCCGCTGGTGGAGGGTGTGGGTGAGCGCTGTGACGGGACTTCAGGGAAGGTGCCGCCAGACTCCTCTTCAAAGTTTCTTTGGAGCTTGATTGGAGGCCCTGGGTCATGGACTCTGTCAGATATTTGGCAGATGTTACTGCGAAAGCAAGGGGAGATAATTAGTACATGGCAGTGGCCTGTGAAAGAGGATGCATCACTTACAGCATATTTGTCTGATGGATGTTGCACTGCTGGATCCTCACTTGGTAGAGCAGGGCCGGCCTCACCGTCAGCACAGGACCGGTCCAGATCCTCGCCAGCTAGCTGGTAGGCTCTGTTTTCGAATTCTGTCAGAACTTTGATCTCCAGCGTCCCTCCATGTGTCTATGACCTTTCCCTCTTGTTGTGTGCCAGTTTGTCCTGCATGGATAGAGATGGGCAGAGTGCCTCAGGATGCCTGCCAGGCTAGATGATAAGTATGCCTGGCCTGTGTTGGTGGCGAGTGGTCCCATGGATGGGATAAGGACAATGATGGTGTGTGTGAAGGATTGGTGATGTTCCTTGCACTGGCAGTGACTGAGGGCCCTGTGGGTGTGTGATGGGAATGATGAAATGAGTGACTTATCCTGGAATGGAAGAGATCTTTCAGCCTTTGGCGACGCTGAGTGGCTGTTCTCCTCTGAAGGGTGTTTGTGCTGACCACCGCTGCTACCGCCTTCAAAGCTGGGTGGTGACTTTGCTGCCCATCCTGCGGCCAGAGCAGGGGTAGAGCACATCCCGGCGGGCCTCTACAGCATCTAGCAATCGCCCGAGGGACCTGTCATTGAAGCAGGGGGGCTGCAGTCTTTTTTCTTTTGTGGCCATGTCTCCTGGACAGCGGTGGTGGGCTGGTGGTGATGAGCGCTTTGCCGGCAGCTGCCTTTTAAAGATGGCAACCGGTGTAATGCAACAGCGGGGTGATGGCGGGCGGACGAATGAGAGCCCACTCACCATGGAAACTGCGTGTTTCACAGGTGTGAATAAATAATGAGGTGGGCTCAGGACGATCCGATGTGAAACCCTGCCATTTTTGTCAGTGGGTAGGACTCCATTTTACCCACCCGCTACTGCACTTAGTGCAATCCTGGGAAAATTCTGTCCATATGCAAGTGCTTCTTTCTTTGATATTAGCTGTACTGGAATTCAGATAACCTGAATTTAGGAGAGGAGTAGAGGAGAAGGGAGAAGAAATTCCACCTAGTTTTGAGAATAGTTAGCAAATTAACACAACTAATAGCAATGGCTAAGTGCCATCAACAAAAATTACGTTTCTTAGGGGTTTCCTGGGATGAACTTGAAAACTCCAGTGAAGTTCAGTTGCGTCAAAGGAATGAATGGCTTTAGAAATATAGCAAAACATTATGAACGGTCAAATACAGTATGTTAGAATCTCCAAAAAAGTACCTTTATCCTTTGATTATCAAGATCTACAATTGTAGCAACACGAATCAGCATTGGGTTTCTCTTGTCCACAGCTTCAAGTTTCATATCCACCTGGAAACCATGTGGTGGCCTCTGTTGAATGTAAAATTCAAGAGAATGATCATTTACCCTCATGAACCCATTGTCCAAACTTAGTGGCCAAGATTCCATGGAGATATCTAAAAGAAACAGTTACCACCCAATATAAATGATTTTATTACTAGAATAAAGTAATTAATTCATAATGTGAGGGAACATCAGCTGTGTACTATTTTTTTAAATCATTGCACAGAATAAATAAATGTAAATTAATGGACAATCAGTGAACCATCAGTTTTATTATATATATATATATATATACACACACATACATTTACAGTAATTCATGCTGCAGTATACTCAAGAGATTTTAGAGATTTATGGTCAAACGAAAATGACTCCTATCTATATAAATTAGAGATAGCTGATCAAATTAAGGTGCTGAGTTAGTTAACATCTATATTTTGACACTTTGAGAATAAATCGGCAATCTGAAATATGAGGCAGGAATTGAACCAGAAATATGTATATCCAAAATATACACACATATTTTCCCAGGAGATTAAGGGGAAACTGAAAAAATAGGATAAAGGCAGAAAAACTGGAAATACTCAGCAGACCTAGCAGCATCTGTGGTGAGTGAAACAGAGTGAATGGTTCAGATCGATGGCCAGTTTTGATGACAGGTCATCCATCTGAAACATTACATTACTTTCCACGGTTTCTAGGCACTGGAGTATTTCTAGCATTTCCTGTTTTTATTTAAGATTTCCAGCATGCACAGTATATTGCTCTTGAATATAAGGGGTCTTCTCTTTACCATGAGGATTCCAAGGACGTAGCAACTTCCAGAACCATCATTCACTTGTTACAAGGGCAATGGTACGAAGGGCATGGGCTGTGGACAGGGATGCCTAACACCAAGAGTTCTTGCATCAGCAGTGTCCTGTCAATTTAGCACACCATTGACAATGGCCTGCCTAGTGAAACCAAGCACAGCAGGCCACCAAAAGTCATAGTGGTGTCAAAGTAAGGATAGTAACCTCCATCTCTGAAGGTTTAATGGATGCATTTTTTTTATATTTGTACAAAGGCAGAGGAGCTGATGAACTTATCTTTTGGGGGGTCCTGGCATCCCTACTGTGGAACTACAAACGTGCACCATAGCACTGTCAATATGCTTCAGTGACCTGGGTGCTTGCTGCTGGAATGATTAGTGAGCAACCTTGGCAGACACATAATGGCAATAAGGCCTGGACAGCATCACACAAACTTTCAGCCTCATTATATATTGCTTAGACCTTCTTATACTTGACCCAAGCAACTCTTTGTTTTTCCTATTTTAAATATGTGAGACAATTTTCCAGTTAGGCGCACACTGGATGGGCAACAAAGCAATCAAAATGTCCACCCAAAGGTGCCAGAGGCTCAAGCTATTTTCATGGTTGGCATAATTTTAGAGAACTACCAGCACCCCATGAGTGCTGATAGGTTCCTTGCGATTGGAGCACTGGGGTGGAGGAGTGGGCAGGGATCCGGCAGCTCCTCAGTAGCCCAAGAGTCAATAATTACAAAATCACTCCCAGACTTGAATAGTAATTTTTAAAAATGATTAAATGATTTGATGTATGGGTTCTCTGTGACTAAATTTGGTTATTTGACTTTCATAACCATAAAAGTGAGTATTTGTAGCATTTGTTTTATCCTTTCATGGGATGTGGATGACGCTGGCAAGGTCAGCATTTATTGCCCATCCCTAATTGCCCTTGAAAAGGTGATGGTGAGCCATCTTATTGAACTGCTACAGTCCATCTGCTATGAGGAACATAGTTCCAGGATTTTGATCCAGAAACAGTGACGGAATGACAATAAAGTTCCAAATGGGATGGTGTATGTCTTGGAGGGGAGTTTGCAGATGGTGGCGTTCCCAGGCATCTGCTGCCCTTGTCCTTCTCGGTGGTAGAAGTTGTGGATTTGGAAAGTGTTTTCAAAGGAGCCTTGGCGAATTGCTGCAGTGCATCTTGTAGATGGTACACATTGCTGCCACTGTGTGTCGGTAGTGGAGGGAGTGAATGTTTCAGGTAGTGAATCAGTGCCCATCAAACAGCTGCTTTGTCCTAGATGATGTTGAGCTTCTTGAGTGTTGTCAGAGCCGCAGTCATCTAGGCAAGCAGAGAATATTCTATCACACTCCTGACTTGTGCCATGTACATGGTGTACTGACTTTGAGGAGATAGGAGGTGAGTTGTTCATTGCATCATTTCCAGCCTCTGACCTGTCCTTGTAGCCACAGTATTTATATGGTTCATCCAGTTTAGTTGCTGGCCAATGGTAAGCCCTAAGATGTTGATGATGGGGGACTCAATGATGGTAATGCCATTGAATGTCAAGGGGAGATGGTTAGATTCTTTCTTGTTGAAGATAGTCATTTCCTGGTGCTTTTGTGGCATGAATATTACTTGCCACTTATCAGCCAAAGCCTGGATATTGTCCCTGTCTTGCTACATATGCACAAGACTTCTTCAGGATCTGCAGGTATGCGAACAGCACTGAGGCACTGCACAATAATCAATGAACATCCTCACTTCCCACCTTATGGTCGAAGAAAGGTCATTGAGGAAGCAGCTGAAGATGGTTGGGCCGAGGACACTGCCCTGAGGAACTCCTGCAGTGATGTCCTGGGACTGATATGATTGACGTCCAACAACCACAACCATCTTCCTTTATACTAGGTATGACTCCAACCAGTGGAGAGTTTTCCTCTTGATTCCTATTGACTTCAGTTTTGCTAGGACTGCTTGATACCACATTTGGTCAAACGCTGCCCTGATGTCAAGGGCAGTTACTCTTCTCTCAACTCGAGTTCAGCTCTTTTGTTGATGTTTGGTCAAGGCTGTAATGAGGTCAGGTGCTGAGTGGCCCTGGCGGAACCCAAACTGAGCATCAGTAAGCAGGTTATTGCTAAGTAAGAACTGCTTGATAATGCTCCCAACAACACATTCCATCACTGTGTTGGTGTTATACAGTAATTGGCCATGATTGCATTTGTCCTGCTTTTTGTGCAGAGTATATACCCTGGCAATTTTCCACGTTGTTTGGTAGAAGCCAGTGTTGTAGCCATACTTGGACAACTTCTGGAGCACAAATCTTCAGTACTACTGCCAGGTGCTGTCACAGCACACAGCCTTTATTGCATCCAGATACATAGAGCTCTCCCTGGGTGGAATATGGGGATAAAGCATTAATAATCTAGTTTATTCATGTTTAAAACTTCTCTGATGATTTTCACTTCTTTAAAAATATACTAGCAACACAAAATTGTAAAATATTTGTGCAATTTTAAGTGGTTCAGCAACATCTGGAAAAAGTAGGTCTTATTGCTATATGATCAACTTATCTTCCTATCGTGTCCATGGACAGTCTATACATGGCCCAGCCATAACTGGACACATTTTTGCGCCTTGTTGCTGAATTCGGCAAGATCTCCAACAGTGCGGGGTTCCTCTAGCGATAGGCATTGCAGGAGATGTTGCATAGTCTGTGGCTCAGTTCTACATTCACAAGTTGTCAGGCAGGTTGTATATCCCCATTTGCTTAGTGACACCTTTGAACGATCTACACCAGTCCTAAGTCTGTTAAGACACTTCCAGATTGCCCAGTTGCAATTAGCTCCTGGGGGAAGGCTTTCATCCGGTAGAATTTCCATCGCTGGGGGTTGTTCGAGACTGGTGAGCCGGTCTTTCCACAAGGTGATGTGGGCTTCAGATGGGGTTGATTGTAATGGAACAACACTGTTCATGAAGCTCTTCCTTGACTTTAGGCAGCTGGGTGTAGGTGTATGACCATGTAGAGGATGCCTCTCATCTGATGTTTGACGGAATCGCTCTTTCTTGCTGGCTACCGTTCTTCTTATATCAAGGGGAGCGATACCCGCCAGGATATATAGGCTGTTGGTGTTTGTTGGTTTTAAACAACCTGTGATAAGTCGGCAGCTTGCATTCAGAACGGCATCCATCTTCTTAGCACGAGTAGATCTTTCCCATGCAGGGCAGGCGTATTCGGCAGTGGAATAGCAAAGAGCAAGTGCACTGGTTCGCAATGTTTTCGAGCTTGCTCCCCATTTTGTGTTAGTGAGCTTATTCAGGATGTTGGTTTGTGTGCTCACTTTTGCCTTTGTCTTTTCGATGTGGTTCTTGAAGGTGAGGCATCCGTCAAGGGTGACTTCTAAGTAGATAGGGTGCTTGCAATGCGTCAGCGTTGCTCCACATCAGGTTACTTTAAGCTGGCATTTGGCTTCAAGATTTCTGAGGCGGAATGCAGAAACTTGCGTCTTTGTTGGGTTTGAGTGAAGATGGTTTTCTTCATAGTAGGATGTTAGTCCCTCCAAGGCCTCAGAAAGCGTTTTCACCACGGTGTTAAAATCAGTGCTTTGGGCAGTGACACATAAGTCATCAGCATATATAAAACGGCGTGTGACACCGTCTATAGGTTGGTCATTCTTGTAGATGTTGTACAGCAGAGTGCAAGCACGCTTCCCTGAGGAAGACCATTCTTCTGAATACGCCACCTGCTGCACTTCCCACCTAGTTCAACATAGAACCGGCGATTCTGAAGCATGCTTTCTAACAGCTCTGTTAAGTGAATATCTTTTGTCATCTCTAGGATCTCGCAGAGGAGACGTCTATGGTTCACTGTATCGTATGCTGCTGACAGGTCTACAAAAACAGCACCTGTTATCCCTTGCTCAAAACCATCATGCACAGCAAGTAGTGTTATATGATGCATGTGTACCTGTAAGGGTGCATTTGTTAAACCACTGTCAATCATGAACAGCAAGGCAGGATGTGATGTGGTAGTCCTAAGACTCTGTACTCAGAATACAACAGCAGCATTACAAGACAGATATGCCTTCTCGGGCCCCCAATTAACACTTTATGCATATTGTCTTAGCTTCAAATAAAGAACCCACATGATTGTTTTACCAATCTTTGTCACATGATTGGTATGTTTACAAGCAAAAGAACATAACATGGTGAAAATGTGATTTTTGAAGTTTTGACTGAGAAGCATACAAGCCCTTCCTGAGCTTATAAGCCTCAACCCTTGCAGTGGAAGGGTTGGTGCGGAAGTGAAGCAACTATCAAGTACTCACCCTGCGTAAGTGATTATGCAGCACTGTTGCAATGCAATACAACATACCCTCGTTCTGGGACATTGGGCGCTGCGCCAGCCAGCAGCCATTGGGTCCTGGTAGGACTGTTCAAACTGTAGAGTGCTTAAGTAGTTTAAACCTTTCTGCTGCATACTTTGTGCAAGAACTGACACTGAATAGCCTACTCCAGGACATTTTGCTTTAAACAAAACTCCATAGGAACATCGGACTTAGAAGCAGGAGAGGTCATTTGGCCCTTTGAGCCTCTCCACCATTCAATAAGATCATGGCTCATCTGGTTGTGGTCTCAGCTCCACCATCCTGTCTGCCCCCCCATAACTTTCGACTCCCTTGTCTATCAAAAATCTAACTCTGCCTTGAATAAGTTCAATGGCCCAGCCTCCACTGCTTTCTGGGGAAAAGGATTCCACAGACTAACGACCCTCTGAAAGAAAAAAAATTCTCATCTGAGTCTTAAAAGGGAGGCCTCTTATTCTTAAACTATGTCCCCTAGTTCTAGTCTCCCAATAAATGGAAACATTCTCCTGGTATCGACCCTATCAAAGCTCCTCAGGATCTTATATGCTTCAATAAGATCACCTCTCATTCTTCAAAACTCAAATGGGTATTGGCCCAACCTGTCCAAACTTTCTTTATGATCGGCACTTCATCCCAGGAATGAGTCGAGTGAACCTTCTCTGAATTGCTTAATGCAATTATATCTTTTTCAAATAAGGAGACCAAAACTGGACACAGTATTCCAGATGTGGTCTCACCAAGGCCCTGTACAGCCACAGTAAAGCTTCCCTACTTTTATATTCCATTCCTCTTGCAATAGTTTGCCTTCCTAATCACTTGCTGTAGCTGCATACTATTTGTGATCCATGCACCAGGACACCCAGATCCCTCTGTACCACCAAGTTTTGCAATTTCTCTCTATTTAAATAGTATAATTCTTTGCTCTTCTTCCAACCAAAGTGAACAAGTTCACATTTTCCCACATTGTATTCCATCTGCTAAATGGAGAAAAAACTCTTAATAAATTAAAACGCTGAAATTAAAGAGCCTGAATAGCTGTTCCTATTCCAAATAATCTTAACAACCCTGCAAAAGACCTCCTGACCAACCCAAAGGTTACAGCGTAGAAGCATTATACTGCAAAGTGGACACAAGTATGAAGCCATATATTGGCAGACAGTTCACAAGCTATGTGTAATTCATTCACCACTGGCACAAAAGCCAAAACATGCAAGCCTATTAAGCAATGTGGGGGATGCGGCCTCACACATGCACCCAGAAATTGCCCAGGGTTTAACACTGTATATAAAGCACATTGCCCTAGAGGGCCCTGCAAACGCCAATGCAGAAAGCAAACACCGGAACAAGTGGTTTGCCGCCACGAGAAGCCACAACCAGAGGCCAGGCCGGTACAGCATTCCAACCAACCAAAGACACACAGACATTGTTAAAATAAGATCACTGAAATGTCTAGCCAAGCTATACGGTCAGGTGATGAGGAGCACCAGATCATTGATAAACACACAGTGTGTCAACACACATTGAATATCAAAGAACGTAGTGGCACAGTGATACCAACAAAAGTCTTTACCACCATTCATATTATATGGCCACAGATGCAGGGACAGCAGAAACTATATGAGAACACAAATATCATTCCAGGTGCTACCATCCTTTGACTTTGCATGCTGAAACGTATGTGCCCACAGACAAGGCAAGTGATAATTGAACCAACTATTGCTAAACTCACTGTGCCCAATGGCTCCGGGATTCCATCCCTGGGATCCATGATACTCAAGTGTCACTACACATCTCACCCTGGTCACCCCAGACATTTAATGTTGTGGCCACCACAGATCCAGTGATTGTAGGCCTACCTGTATGGAAGGACCTGTACTTGGTCATCATCCATGGTATCGTCAAAGCAATATCGAGGACCACAGATGACAAGGAGTATCACTGGAAAACCCGAGCTTACACTGGAAGAAGACCACCTAACTCTGCAATGCAAATCACCAGCCATCTGGTTATGTGGCACATCATTCTGTGAAACCAATGTGGAATTACTATACGGCAGACAAGTACTTCCCCAGTCATTGTTCATCGATAATCCAGGAGTGTAAGATACATTAATCGGGAATCAGGAGAAGATGAAAGGTGCCCACAACCGGCATGTGGCTAACAAATTACTCAACCTGATGGACAAGTTGCTCAAATTCAACACCCAAATGATGGAATCCACCAGTAATTGTCAGCATATGCCCATAACCAAGGTCACATCAAGTTCAAACGCCAAATGGCATAACAGTGCGACAAAACAGATGCCAAATCAGAACAATACCACAACCAGAAACACCGAATAATCCTCAGCTGGGGTTTTTACGGCCCTGCCGTGGCAATGCGGTGGCTCAGCCAAAAGTCCACTGACTTTTGGCAGACTGGACGATCCCGGTGACGGGCATGGCTGGAAAATCCTAGCCCCAAGTGTGAACAGAACGCAGTCAAACTACAACACAAAAACTGTACCCAAACCAGCATTCTGAAAGCTTACTGCAGCCTTCAGTCAAGATCAATGTTTCAGAAACTTGTAAATTTATTGCTTTGTATCAGGATATATTCAGACACAATGTTCCTTTCTTTTGCTTTCGTGTAAATAGTTTAATTCTCTAAGGGTAAATATCTAGTTTATAAAAAAGGGGAATGTTGTGGCATAATGTATGTTTACCTTGAAGGAGACATATCTTAAACTGCTGTCAATTATTACCACTGAGAAAGAATATGATGTAGTAGTTCCTTGACTCTGTACTTAGAATAGAGCAACAGCACTACACAGCAGTTATGCCTTCTCAGCCTCCCAGATAAGACTGTCTTATCGTCAAATAAAGAACCCACATTATTGTTTTATCAATCCTTATCGCATGATGTACGTTTACGTCAAATAGAAGAACATAAAAGGCCTCATCCATGATTCCAGTAGAAGGGGAATTTTACCCCATCAAATATGAAAGCACATCAACTTATTTTGGGGTGACTTTATCAAGTAATAATTTTAGTGCCACCTCCACATAAACAGGGACCATGAGAAAAGAATTTAGATCTACTGCAAAGGTATTTCTAAATACAAGGATTGCAAGTTAAACATAAAATGAGATACATGTGTACTTTGGGAAAGAGCAAAGGTGAAGAGAAGAACTCTTTAGTTTAAAAATATAATCTAAACATTTACAAAGGCAAAGGCTACTGCTTAATAAGAAAAAAAACACAAGGCAAAAGCAGGACGCAGGAACTAAAATGAAATGAAAATAATCATAAAATTAAAAGAAAAGTCATTAAAAGTATATCCATCATGAGATTTCTACCACTCAACATCTGCAAGAAAATGGCAAACTTGGAGCAACACTCTAAACTAAGTCATTTATTTTAAATTAGCATAGGATGTAAACACGCAAAAAAATCATTTTGTGTAATTATACGCTTGGTGTTCTCAGTCTGTTGGCTACAACATTTACCCGTAATGAAGGAGTTCAATTTTTCCCCCTTTGAATCTGCATGGTATAGATGTGGTGCTGGACCACCTACTTTTCCTAATTTTGGATTCAGCAATCCACTGCAAATTGATATTAAAGGAGACACAAGTTAAGATGGAATAAACAGCAAGAGACCAACAAAAGCAATTAAATAAAATCTGTAAATGGACAGAGGACTGGGCGATAAAATATAATGGGGACAAGTGTAAGACAGTACACAATGGGAGGAAATAATTAGTTTTATACATACACTATGGGTGTTTTGGAAATAACAAAAGGTTAAAAGACATCTGAGGGTGTTAATTGATGCAGCAGTAAATAGATAAAAATCACTATGAATCAGAAATAAATAAAACAACAGGCTGAACTACAGTGCAAGTGCAGTACAATATGAGTTAGAAGATGTCATAACAAAACTGCACAATTCTTTGTTAGATTACACTTTGAATAACTTGTTTAATTTTGGCCACCAAGACATATCTGAAACTTTTAAGCCACGAAGCAAATGCAGAGAAAAGCCACAAGACAGTGGGAGAAATTGTGGAGGCCTAGCTTTGAAAAAGAGTTGATTGAGTGGAAACCTTTTTGCAAGACATGTGACATACAATAACTCTGGCGTACTACTTCAAGATAAGCCAAGTCGGTGGTGGGGAAGCTTTTAGAAATGATGGGCTGTATTTACGGGATGCTGCAGTCCCCCATCCCAGCAGCTAAAAAATCAGGGGAAGCCCGTCCGCAATCCCATTGTCTACCTCACAGCAATTTAATATGAGCAGCATCATAAATTGCTTTAAGGCGAGGCTCCCAGCCCATCTCAGGAGGAAGCCCTGCCTTAGAGGGCTGCCAGCCATTCGGATGGCTGACAGCTTTTTGGTCATCACAGCTCCAGTGGGAGTGCTGGCCATTGCTGGAACTACAGGAAGTCCCACCATGCCGAAGAGCCCAGGTAATTCCAGGGTCAGGGGTCTTGGCAAGTGGAGTAGGGGGGGGTGATGCGTTGGGGAGGAGAGAAAGGAGTTAGAAGCTAGGTTCAGGAGTTCAGAGGAGAGTGTTAAAAGGGGGAATGACCTTTGGGGACAGTGCCTGCAATGAGTCCAGAAGGCCCACAAGGAGAACCCCCACGTTGCCCAACACCAGTCAGTGCAGTTAACAAAGCAGTTAATAAAGCTTATGGGATCTTGGTCTTTACAGAGGCAATGAGTACAAAAGCCTAAGGCACTGCTATGCTAAACATACATAAAACACTAGTTCAACCCCAAAGGGATTATTGTGTTCAGTTCTGGGAACCACATTTTAGGAAGGACGTAAAGGCTTTGGAGAGTTCAAAGGAGATTTACTACAATTATTTCAGGGGTAAGGAATTATAGTTATGTGGATAGACGGGAGAAATTGGGGATATTCTCCTCCAAGCAGAGTCTACAACAAGACAGCAAAGGTTTAAAGTGATTGGCAAAAGAACCATGGCAAAAAGAAGAAAATCTTTTTTTTTACACAAGTGGTTAGGATTTGGAATGCACTGCCTGCTAGGGTGGTGGATACAGATTCACTAGTGGCCTTCAACAGGAAATTGGATAAATACTTGAAGGAAGGACAAAAAAAATTGCAGGGACATAGGGAAAGAGAAAGGGGTATGGGATTAACCTGTCTGCTCTTCAAAAGAGCTGGTATAGAGTTGATGGGCCAATGGCTGCCCACGCTGTACTGTACTATTTGAAGATTTGAAGTTACTAGAGAAAGGAACACCAGCTAAAAACGATGAGGGGAACAACTTAGATCATATGTCAGGAAGAACATTGTCATCCAAACAGTGAGAAATACATAAAATGGTCTTCAAGGTCGATGAGCAGAGGCCAAAAACTTAGAATTAATTAAAATGCAGTAAGATGACATGAAGAGTACTGCAAGTTGTTTTTCCTTGACAAATGAACTAAGGTTGTCTCTGCTCTTTATAATTATCTTGTATTCTCTAAGGCAATCTCAAAAACTTGAAGCATTATGCATTTTGATGCAGATTACTTAAAATATCTCCAGGATTACCTCTGGGACATCTTTATTCATCGCTACGGATTAACCCACAGGCAAATGCAGAAACAAACAGAGGAATAAGCTGTGTTGTTTACAAGAAATGTGAGGCTCTTAATAGATGTTTAGCTGTTATCTTAGTTACAAGGCATTTCAAAATGTTCTACCTACCACAAGAACATTGAGAACATTTTTAGGTACAATTAACAAAACATTCTCATTGCTTGTAGCCCTATATTGTGCTACTCCATGAGGCAGTGTAATTGTTGTGGGTGATGTACATGTTCTTTCCATTATTCATGGGATGAGCACATTACTGGCAAGGCCTGCATTTGTTGCCCCTCCTCAATTGCTCTGGAACTGAGTGGCTTGCTAGGCCGCTGCAGAGGGCAGCTATAAGTCAACCACATTGCTGTGGGTCTGGAGTCACATGTAGGCCAGACCAGGTAAGGATGGCAGATTTCCTTCCCTAAAGACATCAGTGAACCAGATGGGTTTTTATGACAATCAACGATAGTTGTCATGATCACTATTACTGAGATTAGCTTTATATTCAAGATGTATTAGTTGAAGTTAACTACTAATCCACCAGCTGCCATGGTGGGATTTGAAACAATGTCCCCAGAGTATTAGCCTGGGCCTCTGTATTACTATCCAGTGATACTGCCAGTAAACCACTGCCTCCCCTTACATCCCCTTACACATATAAACACACACACACGTCATATATACATAAATTATACATAGGTAGAAGTTAGAAAGCAAATGACACAATGGATAAACTTATAAGTCTCAAAAGCAAGAATAATAAAAGAATTTGTCTTAATTTTTTTCAATCTTGTTAGCAAAACTTTTCCAATCAGAAAATTTTCATCGTTTACGTACTTTTAGTTTTAATTACCTTGTGATTATTTAAAACCACTTACAGTATTCCATAAAGGCTATATAACTTGTTATTCAATACTATCCCACAAAATCTGGAGTGGTCAGCTGGAAGAACAATGACATACCACTTTGAAAGCACGAGCTGGAGCAGAAGTAGCACCCATCTCCTCCAAATACTTCTTCCACGAGAAATTTTCTGGATCAGAATACCCTGAAATAAAAAAAAGTTTATAAATTATATTGATCTGGGATAACAGGCAAGCTCAAAACAGGTGCAAAGTGTAATTACCTTTCTATAGAAAACAAAAAGGTTAAGCTCAGTTTGCCTTTTAAATATTATGTAACATTTTAAATTGCTAAGTCTGAAAGTTAGAAGATCAGATAGAGTTTAGAAAATAAACTTGAGAGAAATCAATACAACTTTTCTGTGTATAATACCATCATATACATAAAATAACATTTAGTGTTCTATTAAAAGTATGTCAAGTAAAACAAAACAAAATTTCCATGACAAGTTTTTCTGCTTGTAGTGGCTGTCACGTAAACTATCGCATGATGCTTTCCAGGTTGAGTGCCAGATACCAAGTGAAGTGTAAAGGAAAATTTACAGAAGTGACTAGAGACATCAGAGAAGACATACATTTTGAAAAAGCTTTTGAAGATGGGAAGGGCGTTAGCACTTTCACTTCCAGAAGAGGATTCCAATCAAGAATAGTGCCTCAAGGCTGCCATTGGAGGTAGAATAAGCAGCAGCACCCCGAGTGTAATTGTTCGACTCTGATTTTTATATTCCAGCATAGACAAATGAACACCCCAGAAAATTCAGTCTTATGTTCCTGTCACCAATACTTGAATGATAGCATAATTTTCTCTCAAATGGAATCAAGGAAATTCCAGGCTATTTTTTCAGTGCATGCAGCAAGTGTACCAAATTACTAACAGTGCAACTATCATGACCAAACAGACTGAAACATCCTGAAATAATTGCAATTCAACAATAGAAACAAAAATGACTGCAATTACACACAATTCCCTTATATAACAAAACCTGTCTTATATCAAACATAAACAAAGAACTTGCATTTATATAGCTCCTTTGATGTAGTTAGGAGATCCCCAAAGTGTTACACAACCAATTAATTACACTTGAATGTGATCACCGATTTTAGTCAATTTACAGGTGGGGTTTTCTGCACCCGCCAGGATCTTCCAGTCCCGCTGCAAGTCAATGGACTTCTGGCACGGACGCCGCCTCAACCGCGGTGGGTCCCGCCCCCAATGGTGCCGGAAAATCCCAGCCCTTAGATTGCATGTTCAGGTCTCTGGAGTGTAACTTGAACTCATGACCTTCTAATTCAAAGGCAAGAGTGCTACCACGGTGACAAGACAAACACCAAGACCTATGGGAATAACGCTCTAAACTGAACGAGGTCTACTCACCTCACTCTTACTTCATGCAGTAGCATCCCTATTTCAATGGCCATTGCACAAGAGTTAGGTCTAGAGGTTCTCTGTCACTTATGATTGAACTGTGGTTTTCTTTTTCTTCATTTTACTTATTATTTTTTATTGTCTTTTCTCCTTTCTGCTTTAGCAAAATTGTTAATGGGTTGAGATGCCTGCTGCAACTCTCCAAAGGTTTTCAGAATTTTTATTTCTCTGTTCCAACACTTGCCTTGAATTGTTCCTTTCCCTTTAAATTTCACATCATTAATACGCTCCCTGTGCCTCATCCACACTTGCTCCTGAAGATATATGAATAATCTAATGTTCAAAAATTGGATACCATCAACATACTTTCATTTCAGTCTGCCTTTAGCTATTTGAGTCGACAGTTTAGTGCCTGTACCTGCAAGCCCAGATCCCTCTATTCTTCCACTCTATTGAGCATATGGGGGTGGGAGGGAGATTTCTGCTGGGGTTTTTCTTTTTTTTCACTATAACATCAGCAAAAGAGATGTTGAAAGCCTGGAACAGGGGTGTAAGATGTTTCCATGGTTTCTGCAGTTCTTCCACCAAATTGACGATGGTTAAAATGAACCCCCACCAATGGAAATACACCCCTTATTATTAAAGGATTTTTTTTTCAGTGCTCCTTTCCCAAAATGTACTATTTCTCATTTCTCTCCAATGAATTGCATCTGCTGCTAATCTGTTCACTGTTGCAAACTGTTTATGTTCTCCTGCAATCTCTTGCATTTTTGCCATGCTTCCAACTTGATATATTCAGCAAGCTTTGATGTCATTTCTCTTGTGCCTGCAGCCAAATGATACATTGAAACGTAAAATGAAAAAGGTTCCAGTCTAGGCTCCTGGACACATCACTTACATCCAATCAATCAAAAAAAAAATCACATTTACACTCTATTCTACTTTTTATCCTCTTGCAATCTATCTATCCATGGGGCTACATTTCTTTTAACATGCATCTATTTTCACGGCACCTTACCTAGCATCTTCTGAAAATGTACATATGCAGGATCTACCACACTCGTTTTATCTTTATATTTCTGACTAAGATTATGATATTGTGACTATTTTTCATAAAAATTGTATTTTGCAATTTTAGGGCAAGATAACCCTAGATTAACTTCATTACACAGAAAGAGCACTGGTTCATTGCCAAAATCCTCCCCTTCTGTGCAGTCACTCCCATCAAATTCACCAGTAGTTTTTTAGCAGGAACAGAACAATATGCTAAAAGGCCATTTTTAAAACATTACAAATTAGGGACATTGAAGGAAGAAAACAGGCTAGATGGATGTAGTTTTATGTCAATCCCAATTACATACATTTGGAAGAATACTCTAATTTGGAATGGAAGTCACAAGATTAATTAAACTATTAAATTAGCTAACAAGTGGAGACCTCTATACAGGCAGTTTGAATACACAAGGATAAGCATGTACAATAAGATTCTAAGTTACACTTATATGGATTTGTGCAATTGGACATAATGCACAAGGTGACAAAGGGCTGTCTACATCACTCAATAAAAACAAAAAGCAAAACATTACATGTGCTGGAAAACTGAAACAAACAGAAATTACTAGAAATTACTCAGCAAGTCAGGCAGCATTTGTCAAGAAAGCACAACGCAACTGACACTGAAGGAATTGCATCTTTCCTCAGAACTGGGAGTTTTAACAGATAAATAGCATTTCAACAGAAAAAGCCTGTGCGAAAGCGTAATCATTCGGTAGAAGGAGGATGGAAAAAATAGCTAAGTGTCTCCTTGCATTTTGTTGACATTTCCCTTTTGTTGTTTAACCATTTCCTGATCCCATCATAGCATTTTACTAGTCATTCCACATCTTTTCCTATGTGTATGATATTTGTGTGCAGATGCTTATCCCCCATCTGCTCCATTTTAAATGCCATTCATCTGTAAGATTGTCGAGTGTTATGCAAGGTTTTACATCTGAAACTTAAGAACAAAGGAACTGGATAGAACATTGCATCATGACTGATTTCTATTTTAACCTTGGTTCCATTTACCCACCTTTATTCCATATTCCTTGATACTCTTACCAACAGATATCTGTGGATCTTAGTTCTGAACTTCAACTCATATTTTTTCCATGCATGTTGTCCTGCGGATATTTCTTGTGTTCTGTTTCTGTTCCCACATCACTCAGAACCAACTATACTAAAAAAAATGTCAATAAAAGTTTCTGACAATAGCTCTGATTTTAACCCAGCCCACAAGTTGTGAATGGTGGTGGTGGTGGGGGGGGGTAGTTAAAATGGGAAGAGGTGGGACTGGGGTAGATTCGTGCCTTATTTCTGCCCATGTATTTTAACTGCTGGTATTCCAACAGTATGGACATTGCTTGATCCAGGCTGGAGGGTGCCTAATTAAAGTGGAGAAAGTTGCAAGTGGATGAAATTATTGGTGCTGCAATCCTATTTTAACTTTCAGGATTGGGAGATCTGTATGGTACCAAACTCACCAGCAAAAGCTGACAAAAATCTGCACTGGGGTAGAAAAGGCGGATGTAAGCTGTTTTGTTTGCATTTTGCTGAAGCTCCCGGTGGGCCAGAAGGAGCTGGCCTAACAAGGAAACCTCTTCCTTCCCACACCTTTTTACCTGGGTTTATGGATAATTTTTGTTCAGAAGGATAGGGGAATTCCCTACTCTCCATATAGTGGTATAGAATTTTTTTTATGTCCATGAGGGGAAGACGGGGCCTTATTTTAACATCACATCCGAAAGGCAGAACTTTTGACAGGTGCAGCATGTCACTCAGCATGACACTGAAGTTTCAGCCTGGATTGTGTGTTCAAGTTTCTGCAGTGGAGCCTCAGAAGTGAGTGGGCAACGCTGAGCCAAGGCTGATAACAAGGCTCTACCCAGGAATCTGTGTGTGAATCACTAGTGTTTACATGAAACATAACCTGCCCAACCCAGAGGAGTTGTTGGAGGCTGAGAGGAGAAATAAAGAGGGTAAAGAACACAAAGGCATCCATGGTTTCACAGAATACTTATATGGAGAATCTGTATGTTATAAAGCTGATTAGCAGATGCAGTATAACATTTAGTTAAGTTACAGTCAAGTCATGCAAAAATTCAGTAAGGGTTATAAATTGAGTAGAAATAGGCTTTTTCAAGAGCTAATTTATGGAATGAACTACTTCTACAAAGGGCAAAGGACATTCAATGATGTTTTAATATCAAAGACAAAGAAACCCATGATTTCATTTGTCATGAGAGGATAATAATTTTCATAATATTTTTCTGGTTTATTGCAAAGTAGGTTAATGGGAGTAAGTAATATAAACAAAAAACTGCAGATGCTGGAAATCCAAAACAAAAACAGAATTACCTGGAAAAACTCAGCAGGTCTGGCACTATCGGCGGAGAAGAATTGACCTTTCTAGTCCTCATGACCCTTCAATAGAACTGAGTAAGTAGTTGGGTCTGTCTGTGTGTGTGACTTAATTCCATTTTGTAACCAAGCAGACCTCAAGTTGAAGTTATCAAAAGAAGTAAGGTGTAGAAGTGTCTTTGAAATGCTAAGTAGGTAAACATGATTGGGGTCTTACCATGTAAGGTTTTATAGGAATTTGCTTTTTAGATAGATGATGGGAGATTTGAATTTCAAAGAGATTAATGGGAATATTGGCAACATGAAAAGATTTATATTATGAGAAAGGTAAAGTTCCAAAGACATGTAGAAACAATGGAATTTGCATATTAAAAAGGGAGAGACATGTATAAAGGCATATGAGGCTATATGTCAGAGGAGGCACTGTGAGTTCCAACAGAAGTATGTGGAATAGCCTTAATGAAACCTCCAGATTTTGTGCATAAGCTTTCTGTCTACAGAAACTGAAGAAAAGTCATTTGGAATTCCAATGTCCAGAGTATTGTGTTAATTTGCTGGATCAGTTTAAAATCTAAAATCTATTTTTGGACCATTGCCTTACAGGGGGTGTAACTGGGAGTCAAGTTAATTAGGGGTTTTAGGGGTTATTACAGAAGTAATTTGTAGTCCTATGTATGTGCTTGAAATGTTTCCTTTTGTTAATAAATATTTTAATTTAGTTTCTTTTATAAGCCTCTAAAAGCCTTGGTGGACTTATCACTTCTGAATTCAGTGCATGCATCTCCAAATAAATACAAATTGCAAAACTGTTGTGATAGCACAATCACATTTCCCTTATGGATTTGATCCGCATGGCACACATCATCTGCCATCTCATAACACATTACATAACTCACAATTCTCTTTTTTCAAACATAAATATCAAATGCAATATTATTTAAATTTAGTGATGAATTACACACAAGCATTTTTATTAAAAATTGAAACTAGAAGTAGAAGTAGTTTAATCGTAATTGCTGAATAAAAAATCTTTACAATATAGAGCAGAAGTTCTTCTCTGTCTGTTTTAATTAATACTTGGAATGTAAACCTTGCTGGCAAGACCATAATTTATTGCCCATCCCTACTTGCTAAGTTTGATACATCTGAATGGCTTGCTAGTCCATTCATAGTTAATCAAGTGAGGATGGGAATCAAGTCACATACAAGCCAGACCAAATAATCATAGCAAGTTCCTTCTCCACAGAAAAGCAGTACACCAGTTGATACAATAACTTCATGCTCACTTTATTTACTGATGCCAGCTTTTTATCTCCATATTTTTAAAAAATTGAATGCAAACTGTCATGGCGAGATATACACTCTCATACCCTGGATTACGAGTCCCTGCCTTTAGATAACAAGTCAAGGAACATAACCATGACACCTCTGTACCCTAACAGTAATCTCAAATGAATATTATCCCGTACAATCTAGAAACTGTACCTTATCTATTCTCTGCAAAAGTGTGCATGCAAGGATTAACAACTAACCTACTTTCTGAATCAATTTTATGGTACACTAGCATGTTCTCTTTGAAATGGCAGATATTAAACACAGAGCAATGCCCTACAAGCAAAAACAGCTAATATATTTATTTACAGTGATATGAAGAACAAAACATTTCCAAATGCATATTATAATAGATACATCAGGTGAGATAGTCTGTTCAGATCAATTATGTTTTGTAAGGTCTGCAAATTGAAAGCACTGTTCTCTTTATTTTCAATCAACAAAATCTGTCTCTCCACAGATGCTGCCTAACCAACTGAATGCTTCCAGCCTGTTCTGGTTTTGTTTCATATTTCTGGCATCTCAAGTATTTTGGTTTTTGTCCATTTAATCTTGTGGTTATTATATAAATTAAACAAGGAATTCACAGTTTACAAGTTGTACCTTCACTGCATCAGCAGAAATTCAGGACATTTTAATAATTCCATTTCATGCCTTAATTGTTGGTGCGCAATAACTGTTTGTGCTCATTAGACTAATACATGAAATGTTGGAAATATATCCTGCTCATATCACTGGTAAATTACTGTTGATCTTCCATAACTTGGTTATATCTTAAGAAACATTATTTCATATGCTCAAAATTAAAGATAAGTCACATTCCACAACCTTAATATTGCAATTTTTTTTCTTTTTACTGTCTGATAAAGCATGCAAGCACATAATGCAATTGTTTCAATCATCTCTGTTCTCCCTTTCTCCAGAACTATTCTTTGCTTGCTAAAAACAAAACTAAAGATGTCTCCAAAAATGACTTTGAAGCTCCTATTTTAGATATGCACTTTTCCCAGGGGTACCCCACAGGGCTAATTTTGACTTTGAGAAATAGGGTAAAAAGATGATATCCAATTAGCCTTCTGTTACACATCTCCCACAATTTTATTTCATGTTGATTCTGCCTTCATGCAGGGAGATTGTACCCTGAGTCCCTTCTACCTCCCAGCTTTTATAAGAGGAGTATGCTACCTGCATGATTTTTCTACAGCCTTAAGTTAACTCTGATGTAAATCTAGCATGAAGAGTGAAGTTTCTAGGAAGAAGGGGTTTTAGCTAATAATCCTGCCATTTGCAGACCTGCACCACTTTAGGGCTCAAAGTATTTACTGTCAGCACCCAATTCCACCAAAATATAGAGTGTATTTTAACATGGGTGTAACTCTGGCATTATCAGTGCTTCAGTATGTAAATTTTGTAAAGGATTAAATTCTTTAAGTCTGCATTCGATATCCATTAAACACAGGTGCATGGTTAGTTGCTTTTACAAACTCATAACTATATGATCTGATTAAAAATTGAATTGTCTAAACAGGCCTCCCACTTCAAGAGTGGAAATTTATGGTTCCCCGCTGGCATGTTTGAAGGCAGGAGGTGGGTGGCTCAAAATGCAGTTTGTGGCCTATCCGCTGCCTACACACCTGCCCCGGACTTGTCTCCCGTTTTACGGGGTGGGAAACGGTGGAGACATCAGGTGGCCTGCCCATCCTTGGGCATGTTGAGGCTCTTAATTAAGTGCTTCATCGCATCCACACTGCTATTTTACCCACAACAGGGATGACCATGCTAAGCGAGTACCTTGGCAGCCTTTACTGGCTGAGCTGATGTCAGGCAAGTCGGTGGAGAACCTCTTTTGGAGGTCCCTGTGCCTATCAGAGGCACCCCTCCAAGGCCTGCCAACTAGGGCCCACCTATACCTTGGACTTACCTGAAGACTGGCCTTCATTAGCTCGCTCCTTTTCATTGGGGACTGCGACTTTAGTCCCAGCAGTGGCCACCATTAGAAACTGGTGCTGCCAGGATTATAGAGTTGCCAGCCAATCTGATGGGGCAGAAGTCTTAACCTTAGCCAATGAACACCCTTGCTATGGGGCAACTGGTATCAGCAGGGATGAATTCCCCATCAACTCTTCAGGTTGTGGGGGCAAGACAGCCCACCATATCCAAAAAATCCTGCCCCAGATTTCTGCTCCTGTACAGGAACTACACATTTTATCTTCAGGAATGTCTTGGGGTGGGGCAAGTAGTGTGGGGGTGGTGTGCAGGGAACCAGAAAGGAGGGGGGGCTAAGGGAAAACCAAATCTGTTCTTTGGCACTGCAGTGCAGCCGGAAGAAGCAAGACTGAATGATTAGGTGCCCAATTTGCACTTAGAAAATGGGTGCAGTGCCAATTAATTTATAGGCCTGTCACTTGAGCATAACATTTGCTAGACACTATAATATGCTTTTTAAGTAGTTTTGAGCCACAGAAACAGCAGTCAAAATTCTGACTGAATATTCTACAGGATACATAAATAAATCAAATGATTTTTTTTCTACACTTCACATTAATAGACTCCTGTCTAAGAAAAAAATGTTCTCACATGATACAAAGCAACAGAAAGAACAGGGAGTGAGATAGCATGGTTATATAGCAGGGCTATAATGCTCCTTTCGAAGAGGCACTTATGATTAATATGTCAATGATGTTATCAAAAGCTTTGTATAAAGGTATCACTTAAAAGCTGCAAGAACAGCTTTTGTTGACCTACATGAGTTTACTTAAAATCCAGTCAAATATGGAAACCTGTGCTTACTGCAGGCTGATAAATGCTGCCTTTCATTGTCACCTTATTTCAAATTGAAGACCTTTGTGGTAAGGCCACAGAGAACACAAGAAACATGCAGCATCATCTATTTTGTGACAATTATTAAAATGCAGGGGGTAGAGTCCCACATTGGGAATACAAAAGCAATTAAATTAAAGTTTTTCTGAGCGTGTCACTCTTCATGACATGGTGCGTCTCGTCCTTGTTGACTTCAGTTTTATTATTTCATTCTAGCTCTTGCTGTTTTCCAAGTGTCCCACAATCAAAGTGTCTGCCTCATCCAGTGCCCTGACTATGTTTGAATTTCTGAAGTTACCCAATGATAAAAGCAAGCACTGTGAAAACCAACTCATACCCAATGTTTAACTAATATCCTACTGATCATCATCATAATTATCAGCACAGTAATAAGATGTATATCTAAGCAAAGTAACAGAGAACACATTAAAGTGAAATTCATCTTTGGTGGTAACACTAAATGGGCAACAATGAACTGGCAACCCATTTCACAGCCCGCACAAGTTTTGTTTACATTAATTTCAAAAGGAAAGAATTCTCATTTAAATTTTGAATTTAAATTGAAGAGCCTTTACATGTAGTAACTAGAATTGCTAGCTCAGCCCATTGATGAATTAGAGGGTACACTGTTTCCTAAGTGAAATGTTTTGCCATGAAAGGCAAAGTATCAAGCAGGCCTAACTGTTATCAGAATTTTCATGATCAAATTCTGCAAATCTGTGCACTATTGTGTGAAAAGCATGAATGACTGCTCATCATATATATTACTTTAACAATGTATCTTAGAAATATAATCCCTTCATATTTTTCGGCTGAAGATACATGGTAAGATGGTATGCCAGATGTAACAACTGGATGGTAGTTTCTCAATATTGAGCATGAGCATGGATTGAGGTGTGCGGTTTCATTACACTGAAGGAGCAGGATTAGGGATGATGTTGTGCTTCGGTAGCACTGGGGGGAATGGCTCATTGACTAGCAGGACTGGAGTGGGGTTCTGGAGTTTGGCAGCACAGGGAGGGGATGTGGTCCTTTGGTCTGGAATTATTGTGAATGGGAAACCATAGGGTTAACGCAATAAGGAATGACAAATTTAGCAATACTTAAGGGGGGGTGGAGTATAGGATTTAACTCATTGATGGACTCCTGACATAGGTCATCAGTGAAGAGAGTAGGAAAGCATGGACCTGACAACAAAGGGCACAACCCTAGTTCTTGAACATTTCGAAGATACATCTGAAAACATTAATTTCAACATTTTGTGACGGGTTCTGAGAAGTGCGTCCATCTATACAGATAGCTGATGTCACTATCTTATAGCTTTCACTAACTAGAATTTTCTTTAGGTATCAACCAAACAAATGCACTTATCAGAGTCTTTCTGTTTGAGAACTTATCAAGATGGAATTAATTTGGGAAAGGATTAAAAACTCATTAGGTTCAGTAAGGACTCTTTCTCTCTCTGTCTCCCAGCTTGATATATTGAAGTAAATAAACAACTGCTTTTATTTAAAAGTTTAACTGAAAATCTACAAGAATTCTTCAGAATTGACAGTTCTTCATACCTTCATAAATTCAATCTGACTTTCCTACTAAGAAATCAAATGTTTTTAATTTGGACAGACAAAAATCCCAGTAGGTGTATATATCAAAAATCCCAATCATTGTGTATACCAGTACATCAGTCATATTTGAAATCAATCTGTTTTCCCTCATTTTCACACAAAGCCACTCTATTTTACTAGAATTAAGGTTTTAAACTATGCACAGTTTTTCTTCAAATAATCTTGAAAATAATCAAATGGATGTTGTGAAAAATAAAGAAAACCATTCTATCAGTTGGGCTAGCTAAATTATTAATGCATCCTGTATAACTGTGCATATTACAAACGTTCCGATTGCAGAATCTGTCTACAATTAATGGACCCAAGTTCTGGGCAAAATTATTAATTCCAAGTATGATTGTAAGAGAGGCATTCAAGTAACGACTTTAATGAGGATTGTAAAAGGCAGCTCAGTGTTACTATAAAATACATAACTTTCTGATATTTTAGTTTGTTTTGAACAATAGCCCACATCTTCCAATCTCCAGATTGGAGACTGGACATAGTCCACAACATGCATTACGGGACCCTTTGGAAGTCCCAAAGCACTGATACCGTGGCGATTGCCGGGGAGTCTGATGGGAAATTCCCCTGTTCCCTCAGATCCTCTGAAAAAGTCTCCAACTCCTGAGTTAGAGATGGAGAATTCGGGCCTTTCTGACTTACTTACCTGGATGGTTACCCAAGAAATTTTAGAGAAAAAATTCCTAGTCTAATTCCTGGGTAACTGTACAGCTGACACCCCCGGCTTACCGCTCAACCCCTGACTATCCCACCAACCCAACCTGACTACACTCCCCCAACCTGACCTAGCTAGCTCCCACCACCCGACTCCTTCCTCTGACCCCGACTCCCCCAACCCATCTCCTATCATCTTACTCCCCCCAACCTAACTTCACCACCCTACCCAACTGCCACCTACCCCTTACACACCTCACCCACGCTACCCCCTTACCCATTTATTTCACCCATGCTATCCCTTACCCACTTACCTCAACCCACCCTACCCTCTTACACATCTACACATTCACCCTTACACTCACTCACTAACTCACTGAGAAGCCTCAGGACATTTAAACTGTTACTTACCAGAATACAGCAGCTGGTGCCCTAAAAAGGAATGCGGCTTCTGCATAGATTCTCTCCACTGCTCCCTCCAAGGTTTCCTATGCTGAGTGAGTTCTGCAAGATCCTCCAATAGAAGATTGGCCCGAAAAATCAGAGGAAAGTGGGTCATTTTTTTTGTCTGATTAGGGTTGGAAACAAGGGTTTCGACCCTGATCAGAAGATTTGGGCCAATATTTTAAACATTACAGCTAGGGGACAAATAGTGTGATACTCCTGGAGCCATTTAAAACAAAAATGCTCGTCTATCTACAGAAATAGATCACAAATGTGTAAATATTGCAAATTTCTGCTCCTTCAGCATAGCTTCAGGCACTGGGAACATTTACTGGGAATTTAGATCTGGAAGTCAGAGCATCCCCACAGGATATTCCATTCATTCATTTTAAGTGAATCCTGACCCCATGCCTGATTCTACAACTAGGAAAACGGCTTCACAGAATCTAAATAGCACAGAGAAATTCAATAGCAGGACTGGATTTATTCAGTTATCCTTCCATTACATTTGGCATATGGCCCGTGTGGTAAGCTATTTAGGCTGATGATCTGCTTTAAAACATCCATTACTGCGCTTTAAATACTAATATTAAAAACAGTAAATAAATATGAAAAAAAATCTAGCTATGCATAAAAACAGTGCATGCATTTGTTTTGTCCATCACACTAGGTTACAAATGCAAAGCAATTTTTCATTTTAAAAAAAGGTCATTCATTACTAGTGCTCTTCACCTGGAGACTGAAGCTGAGAAGCACTTTCCAATTGCTACAGTTTCCTAAACACAATTCAATTCTGAGTAGCCTCAAGTTGTATTTATTTAACAACAAAAGGCATACAGCTTCATAATAGAATAATACTTTATAAATTATATGGTATATAGCACCCAGCCCTTCTGAACAGTGTAGGTTCCAACTTACTGTGTTCAATAATAAGAAGCTCCCCATAATTAAATGAATTTGATTTGTAAATCTGTTTTAATAATGCATTGATAACATATTGAAATAGATGCTCTGTACATTTCTGGCAGTTTCTAATGTGTTGTTTGGAATACAAAACAACGGTATTTGACTCAATCTGGCTAGCTCATGGGCTTCTGGGATTCAAGTAATGCAGTAAGGTTCAGAGAATATGTTTACATTAAAAGTAACATTCATGTGCAAGATATGCTTGCCAATTTATGGCTGAGCAGAATGCTGAATCCATATTTGCAAAATAACGCTAATTTAATTTCTTATCAAACCTGGACTTTTTACCAGCAAGTCTACTTGAAAGCAAAAGATTTTGTGAACAGGGAAGTGGTTCTCACTTGTTTGCAATTAAGCACAATACTGTATTGTCCATCAGTATTCTAAGTTCAACAAGATATAGTACAAATGCAGTCTTTAGTCCTGTCACTTCTGTATAAAAGCATGTTTTCCTCAAGGGACAAGTTATTACAGGTACCAGACCTCATATCCGGGAAGGTTGGGAGCAGACATGTTCCGGATACAAGGATTTTCCAGATTATGTGTCCTGGATACCTGATCTCCGGGTACGCAGTGCAGCATGCTGATCTTGCCCAATTTTCTTACCATTGAAGTCAGTCAAAATTTGATGCCTTCAATTTTTTGCCTTGACTGTTATAAACAATACTTTTCTCTTCGCGGAAATAGGCTGCAAGTCTTTAGCTAGTAGTTGACATACTTTCCCAATAACATCCTGTTTTACATAATTGTCCTTAGAAAATAACTCTCTCTCTGACTTAGCGGCAAACAGGAAGTATCCCTCCACAGGCAACACTAAAAGTATTAACTAATGGTGGGGGGGGGGCATCACTGGAATCCTGTAAATCAACCCTTTATTAATAAAAGATATGATGGACAGCAATGCCTGACCCGGTTTTCGGGTCCTTCCAGAATTTGGGATGCCGGATTAGGGGTCCGCTACCTGTATTTCAATCATCTTGATAAGTATAACGTAACAATGAGATATTATAATTTCATATATCACGGCTATCATGCATACTATATTGTATACACAATAAATTAATGTTCCAAAGTTACTTTCCTTTCATTATCTTAATGATATTTCAGAGATTGTAGGCTGCTTGAGTGTATTTTAAAGCAATGGCCCAGGTTTTGAGGTGTCAATATTGATGACGTCTTTCAGATATTGCAGTGGACTAATCTAAAGTACCCTGAGGTCTCTCAACTTCAATCACCAACCTGCAGATTTAAATGGCAGGAATAGAACAAGCCAAATTTTGGCTAATTGCCCAATAACAATTAACTATTCACACAGAAACATTTTAGAGCTGGTATTTCTAGGTATTAAGGAGCTTCCTCTATTTTGCAAATATTGGGTGGAACTATCCCAGACTTGCACTAAGTGCGGTAGCGCCGTATTGTCCCAAACCCACCGCACTACTTAGGCATTCCCAGGAAGTACGCAGTTTCCTTGGTGGGCAGGCTCTCATTTGCCTGCCATGAAATCACCACACCGCTACATCACGCCAGGCACCACATTTAAAGTACAGTCATGCTCAGTGCTTCCAGCCCAGGACTGCAGCAAAGAAGACATGGTCCCAAAAGGCAAGAAGACTGCAGCCCTCAGGCACCTTTTGGACGCCTGCTGTGATGTCCTCTAGCCCCACTCTGGCCGCAGGAGGGGCAGTTACGTTACCACTCCGGCTTGGTAGGCGATGCCAGCGGTATATAGTACCAATGCTGCACAGAATAGGTTGGCCATCCAATGCAGATAGAGGATGAATGGTTTCATCAATGCTGCCAGGATATGGCAACCATCTCATCACTCTAAACTCACACACTCACAAGCCCATCACACAGTCACTGGCATCTCACTCACTGCCAGCTCATGGGGCATCACCGCTCAATCTCTGACACATATCCTCACATGTACACCTGGCCTCATCTCTGGACACTGCCATCTCAGTCCTCACCATCTTAAGGCCAGTTGCACAGATCAACATGTTCCCTCCACGCACCCTGGGATATCCTCCTTCCCTAATGCAGCCTCGCCCTACAGCCGCTTCCCTTGCCTGAGGCCACTTCTTCCCCATCCCTTGCCCTGCAACTGTTGAAAAGCCACCCACACATGGCTGATCTGGTAGGTAGAGGCCTACCAGTGAACCCCCCTAAGAGGGATGTGGTGCTGTCTGTGAAACCTGGCGCTGATGACCGTAAGTGCTGACTGAAGCAAGGTAGGCAAACAAACCTTGAAGTCTCAAGCCATGTGCAGCCCACCAAGCGCACACCAAGCCTTATACATGCTGTTGTGAAACACGTCGGTGTGTTTTCCCATCGACATGAATGGACAATCCAGTGTGGGGGAGATGAGTCTGGCAGGCTAGCCTTATAATGATATGCTGATGTATTACAATGAGATTCCCGATGTCCAATGGCAGGGAACGCGACCCACAATTGGCGGGCGGAGCAGACAAGCACAAACTGCCTTCACGACGTCGTGAAACTGATTTTTGGCCTTCTCGCCATATTGTTGGCCCTCGCCAATGAACACGCCCGATGCTTGCAGGCAGGGAAAATCCCAGCCATTGTCACTGGAAAGAACAATGCTAAAAAAAATTTTTTATTCATTAACAGGATGTGGGCATCACTGGCTAGGCCAGCAGTTATTGCCCATCACTAATTGCCCTTGAGAAGGTGGTGGTGAGCTGCCTTCTTGAACCGCTGCAGTCCATGTGGTGTAGGTACATCCACAGTGCTGTTAGGGAGGGGGTTCCAAGGTTTTGACCCAGTGACAGTGAAGGAATGGCGATATATTTCCAAGTTAGGATGGTAAGTGGCTTGGAGGGGAACTTCCAGGTGGTGTCTGCTGCCCTTGTGCTTCTAGATGGTAGTGACTGTGGGTTTAGAAGGCTATGTCTAAGGAGCCTTGGTGAATTCCTGCAGTACATCTTGTAGATGGTACGCACTGCTGCCACTGTCGGTGGTGGACCAGAGCTCTTAACATTGAGGCAACATTTATTGTCAAATATCAACGTGGACTGGAAAAATTCATGCATGAAATACCATTTATTTCTCAGTGATGTACATCAAAATAGCTTACATCTTTAATCTAACGCAAATCAGCTTCATCCCAAATGATTGTTCCAAACTGTCCCAATCTCAGAAGTACCCATTACTGCTTAAGTCTGGTGGTGTTAGAAATGAAATGGCCATTCATCTTTTAAATGTTTGAGCAATATAGGATAATTAGTGACAATTGCTAATGAACTGCCAGCAGTTGTACAATGTATTCATGCCCACTTCAAATAAATGGTAACCCTGCCAAAACTTAAATATTAAACCACATTAAATATGAAAGGTTATTAACCAATAATTGTAATAAAATAATCACTGCAATATCCAACCTTATGACAATATAATAACAAGGATAAGCTTCTGTTTATTACTTTTCTGGATAAATCAAATATGGACTTTGATAACAACTACAAATTATTTGAAAACATCGATAAAATTGGTTATTTCAAAATAAAATTATGATCTTAAATGGAATTTATAGAAATAATCTGGTGTATTGTAACTGATATATCATCAAATGAGCTAAAATCCAACTAATTATCATTAAAAAAAATCCACTACAAATAGCACTAACATGTAGCTTCTGTAAATTATCAAAGCAGTCAGAATGTAACAAGTATACACTGACTGCAAATAAAAATGCCCAGTTTTGAAAAATCAAAGTAGCTTGTTTTTCCTGTGATTCAGTGTTAGCACATTTCAAATGCGCATTTTGATGTATTTCTACACTGAACATAAAATGTTGACAGCCAATCATACCCAACAAATATAGAAACTAAAAACATCAATTTAAAAAAAGAATTACAGGATCCAGTCAGATGTGCTAACTTGTAAATATGGTTAAACTTCATTAAATCTAACTTAAGTTGGAAGATAATACTTAAATAGCTAGACATACTCCAGTACATTCTCCAGCTGTAAAAAAGAACACGGTTAAGATAATGCATTTAGCATCACCAGGAGAGCATCCTAACATCTAACGCCTCTGTCATGAAGAGATTTATGTCTATAACGTTAGTGGAAATTATTTTTAAATTAGACTTGTAGTAGGGTCTGTGTCTATGTGTGTGTGTAGTGTGTGTGTGTGGCTTAATTGGGTGCTAGTCTGGGTGCTTTGATGTACAATACTTTGAGATGTTAATTAGATAAACGTCAGGATAGAAGGTGAAGAGTACATTTGCATTTGTTGAATAAACCATTCCAAAGAATGGGTGAAATCTTGCACTTAGCTAGGAGACATCAAGCAATGTGTTTATGTTACAAATAAAATTGGTGGAATGTAAGGATTATGGTTAGGAGAGGTAAAATTAAAAACCTAGTAATACAATGGAAAATTTACATTCAAAGGTAAATTAAGGTATAAACCGAGAGAAGTTTGTGTGTGTAAGGCAGAGGCTTGTAAGATCTAAAACAAAAACAGAATTACCTGGAAAAACTCAGCAGGTCTGGCAGCATCAGCGGAGAAGAAAAGAGTTGACGTTTCGAGTCCTCATGACCCTTCAACAGAACTGGGTGAATCCAAGGAGAGGGGTGAAATATAAGCTGGTTTAAGGTGGGGGAGGGGGGGAGAGAGAGAGAGAGAAGTGGAGGGGGGTGGTGTGGCTGTAGGGACAAGCAAGCAGTGATAGGAGCAGATAATCAAAAGATGTCACAGACAAAAGAACAAGGAAGTGTTGAAGTTGGTAATATTATCTAAACGAATGTGCTAATTAAGAATGGATGGTAGGGCACTCAAGGTATAGCTCTAGTGGGGGTGGGGGGGCATAAAAAATTTAAAAATAATGGAAATAGGTGGGAAAAGAAAAATCTATATAAATTATTGGAAAAAAACAAAAGGAAGGGGGAAGAGACAGAAAGGGGGTGGCGATGGAGGAGGGAGTTCAAGATCTAAAGTTGTTGAATTCAATATTCAGTCCGGAAGGCTGTAAAGTGCCTAGTCGGAAGATGAGGTGTTGTTCTTCCAGATTGCGTTCGGCTTCACTGGAACAATGCAGCAAGCCAAGGACAGACATGTGGGCGAGAGAGCGGGGTGGAGTGTTAAAATGGCAAGTGACAGGGAGGTTTGGGTCATTCTTGCGGACAGACCACAGGTGTTCTGCAAAGCGGTCGCTCAGTTTACGTTTGGTCTCTCCAAAGTAGAGGAGATCGCATTGGGAGCAATGAATGCAGTAGACTAAGTTGGGGGAAATGCAAGTGAAATGCTGCTTCACTTGAAAGGAGTGTTTGGGCTCTTGGACGGTGAGGAGAGAGGAAGTGAAGGGGCAGGTGTTGCATCTTTTGCATGGGCATGGGGAGGTGCCATAGGTGGGGGTTGAGGAGTAGGCGGTGATGGAGGAGTGGACCAGGGTGTCCTGGAGGGAACGATCCCTACGGAATGCAGCCGGGGGGGTGAAGGGATTCGCAAGAATGACCCAAACCTCCCTATCGCTTGCCATTTTAACACTCCACCCTGCTCTCTTGCCCAATGTCTGTCCTTGGCTTGCTGCATTGTTCCAGTGAAGCCCAACGCAATCTGGAAGAACAACACCTCATCTTCCGACTAGGCACTTTACAGCCTTCCGGACTGAATATTGAATTCAACAACTTTAGATCTTGAACTCCCTCCTCCATCCCCACCCCCTTTCTGTTTCTTCCCCCTTCCCTTTGTTTTTTCCAATAATTTATATAGATTTTTCTTTTCCCAACTATTTCCATTATTTTTAAATCTTTTATGCCCCCCACCCCCACTAGAGCTATACCTTGAGCGCCCTATCATCCATTCTTAATTAGTACATTTGTTTAGATAATATCACCAACTTCAACACCTCTGTGTTCTTTTGTCTGACATCTTTTGATTATCTGCTCCTATCACTGCTTGCTTGTCCCTACAACCACACCACCCCACCCCCTCCCCCACCTTAAACCAGCTTATATTTCTCTCCTTGGATTCACCCAGTTCTGTTGAAGAGTCATGAGGACTCGAAGCGTCAACTCTTTTCTTCTCCGCCGATGCTGCCAGACCTGCTGAGTTTTTCCAGTAATTCTGTTTTTGTTTTGGATTTCCTGCATCCGCAGTTTTTTGTTTTCACCTCTTGTAAGATCTAACCAGCCTGTAAGCCATCAACTGTGTCTGCAAAGGAACCAAATTACAAGGTGCCTCATTTTGAATTCGTAAGGTCAAATGTAATTGCCTGCTGTCTGTTCAAAGTCTATGGGTTATTGTTGTCTTGGTGAAGATTTACCGAGGAGTGATTAATTTGGGGATTTGTTTAAAAATTATTACGGTAGTAATTTGTAGACATGTGCATGTGTTTAATTTCTTGTTAAATTAATAAATGTTCAATTTTGTTTTATATAAAGTACCTCTTGAGGATTGGTGGCTTGATTCCTGAATTCAGGGCTTCGTCTCAAACATTCCAATTCCCATCTCCCACACATCCTCCCTTATGCCTTCTCCTCCCTCCCAGAAACATGATAGGGTCCCCCTTGTCCTCACTTACCACCCCACCAGCCTACGCATTCAAAGGATCATCCTCCGCCATTTCCGCCAACTCCAGCATGATGCCACCACCAAACACATCTTCCCTTCACCCCCCCCCGGCGGCATTCCATAGGGACCGCTCCCTCCGGGACACCCTGGTCCACTCCTCCATCACCGCCTACTCCTCAACCCCCATCTATGGCACCTCCCCATGCCCACGCAAAAGATGCAACACCTGCCCCTTCACTTCCTCTCTCCTCACCGTCCAAGAGCCCAAACACTCCTTTCAAGTGAAGCAGCATTTCACTTGCATTTCCCCCAACTTAGTCTACTGCATTCATTGCTCCCAATGCGATCTCCTCTACATTGGAGACCAAACGTAAACTGAGCGACCGCTTTGCAGAACACCTGTGGTCTGTCCGCAATGACCCAAACCTCCCTGTCGCTTGCCATTTTAACACTCCACCCTGCTCTCTTGCCCACATGTCTGTCCTTGGCTTGCTGCATTGTTCCAGTGAAGCCCAATGCAATCTGGAAGAACAGCACCTCATCTTCCGACTAGGCACTTTACAGCCTTCCGGACTGAGTATTGAATTCAACAACTTTAGATCTTGAACTCCCTCCTCCATCCCCTTTCTGTCTCTTCCCCCTTCCTTTTGTTTTTTCCAATAATTTATATAGATTTTTCTTTTCCCACCTATTTCCATTATTTTTAAATCTTTTATGCCCTGCTAGCCTTTCCACCCCACCCCCACTAGAGCTGTACCTTGAGTATCCTGCCATCCATTCTTAATTAGCACATTCATTTAGATAATATCACCACCTTCAACACCTGTGTTCTTTTGTTCTTTTGTCTGTGACATCTCTTGATTATCTGCTCCTATCACTGCTTGCTTGTCCCTACAACCACACCACCCCCCTCCACTTCTCTCCCCCCCCCCTACCTTATATTTCACCCGTCTCCTTAGATTCACTCAGTTCTGTTGAAGGGTCATGAGGACTCGAAATGTCAACTCTTTTCTTCTCTGCCGATGCTGCCAGACCTGCTGAGTTTTTCCAGGTAATTCTGTTTTTGTATTGATTCCAATTGAAAATATCGGTTATGACAGTTGTTCAAGTTTCCCCCTGGGATTGAAACAACTCAGCCGTGTCATAACAGCCTAATTTAACCAAACAGGATTTCTTATGTGGGCCATGAAGTCAGCATGTCTACCATTTAGACTAGCTTATAACCTTCACTTTAGTCAATAGTCATGCTCTCACCACGCTCTTTCTCCTATGAATTTGCTGCCCTCTGATCCTCCTTAAATCTCTCCCTCCCTGTAAACATCCCAACCCATATACGACCACCCCTCTGACCTTGCCATCTTACGTGGTCTTGCTTGTCCTACCATATCAATTACAGATGAGGCCATCTCTAATCACTCCCTTGAATCACTCACCATTCACATCCACCTTACAGCTCCACCTCCAACTGTATCTGCCCTGGAAAAAAAAACATCCCCTAATTCACTGGCAACCTCACTTTCAACATCCCAGCTATCTAGCCTTTTGTCCTCTGTTCGTCACAGCATTTCTGCAGCTGCTGATTTGCTCAACTGTACCCCCAGCTCCACTGTTGATGCCCTAGTCCCCAATAAAACCATTGTACTGTCACCTTGGCCATTCTCCCTGGTGCAGGCCTACTCTGAGCTCTCTCAAATCCAAGGAAAGAAAGCCTGAAAGAATATGGCGGACACTGGTTTAGCCACAGACTGCCAGATCTGGTTGGATCACATAAAGCACTCAGTTCCTGCTCTCGTCTCCTAAAACTGCTCACTATTCCAGGATAACTGTGGAATGCAAAAGTAACCCTCACCCTTTTTTCTACTGCCAAGCCATCTTCTTGAACTTCTCTTCCCTGTCATCATCATCCGCACTTCTAAAGATCCACGCGAGGAACTCATGGACTTTGTCACAAAGATTGAGACCACCCGATCAACTGCCTCTGTCATTTCTCTCCCTTCCACTAACCCACCGCACCAATCTTCCTCTAAAGTTATTCCCTACCCCAGCCCTGAACTCACATCTTTCTCTAGTTTCTCTCCTATCGCTCCACATGCCCTCTCCAAGCTCAACTTGTCCATGAGACCCACTTCCTCCTCCATCAAACCTTTTCCCATTAAACTGCTGCCACCCAATTCCCCAATATTTTTAAGAGCTCTCTCTCACCTTTAAATCTGCCTTCGTCACCCCTCTCCTCAAAAACCAACCATTGACTCCCAACATCCTTGCAAACTACCTCCCCAACCTCTCTTTCTACTCCAAAATCTTTAAACATGTTATCGCCTCCCAAATCCGTGCCCATCTCTCCAAGAACTCCATCTTTGAATCCCTCTGGTCGGGTTTCCGCTTCTGTCATAGTACTGAAAGGACTCTTATCAAAATCACATTGTATGGATGTGACAAAGTTAACCTAACCCTCCTTATCTCTCTCAACCTATCTGCAGTCTTTGGCACAGTTGAACACAACACCTTCCTCTAAAGCCTCTCCACTTTCTTCTAACTGAGTGGGACTGCTCTCACCTGGTTCCATTCTTATCGCTAATCGTGGCCAGAGAATCAGTTGCTTTTGTTCCTGCTCTTGTACCATTACCTCGTGTCCCCCAAGGATCTATCCTTAGCCCTCGCTTGTTTCTCATCTACATGCTGCCCGTCAGCAACATCTGAAGCACAATATAAGTTTTCACACGTACACTGACGATAATCAGCTCTACCACCCCATCACCTCTCTCAACTCCTCCACTGTTACTAAATGATCAAACTGCTTATCTGACATCCAGTATGTGATAAGCAGAAATTTCCTCCAATTAAATATTGGAAAGTTGAAGCTACTGTTTTTACTCCTCAATCCAAATTCCATCCCTAGCTTTCAACACCATCCGTCTCCCTTGCAACAGTCTGAGACTAAACCAGTCTGTTCTTATACTTGACCCCAAGTTGAGCTTCCAACCACATATTCACGACATCACTAAGACCGCCTATTTCCACCTCTGTAGCATCACCTAATTTCACCTCATCTCAGCTCATCTGCTGCTGAAATCCTCATTTGTGCCTTTGTTACCTATTGACTTGACTATTCTAATGGAATCCTGGCTGACCTCCCACATTCTACCCTCCATAAATTTGTGGCTATTCAAAACAATACTGCCCTTGTCTTAATTCTCATCAAATCCAGTTGACCAATAACCCCTGTGTTCACTGACCTACAGTAGCTCTTGTCAAGCAACGCCTTGATTTTAACACTTTCATCCTTCTTTTGCATGGCCTCACTGTTCCCTATCTCTTCCATCTCTTATAGCCCCACGACACTCCAAGACATTTGCGCTCATCAAATTTGGCGTCTTGAGTATCCATGATTTTAATCATGCACCAGTGGTGGCTGCGTCTTCAACTACCCAGGCCCTCAGCAGAGAGAGAGAAAGTGAGAGAGAGAGAGGAAGGGAGCATGAGAGAGTGAGAGCGAGAGTGAGCGAGAGCAAGATCAAAATAAAGTGGGAAAGAAATTTCGGTGAAGAGAGAGGAGAGACAAAAAAGTTGCATTTTTTCAAAAAGTATCCAATTTATTACATAGGAACATAGAAAATAGGAGCAGGAGTAGGCCATTCGGCTTTGCAGCCTGCTCTGCCATTCAATATGATCATGGCTGATCCTCTATCTCAACACCATCCTCCTGCTCTCTCCCCATAACCCTCAACTCCTTTAGTGTCTAGAAATCTATTTCCTTCTTAAATATATTCAGTGACTTGGCCTCCACAGCCTTTTATGGTAGAGAATTCCAAAGGTTCACCACTCTCAGAATGAAGAAATTTCTCATATCTGTCCTTAATGGTCTACCCGATAACCTGAGTCTGTGACCCCTGAGACCTAGATGCACCCCACCCCCCACACAACAGCCAGGGGAAACATCATCCCTGCATCCAGTCTGTCCAACCTTGTCAGAATTTTTATACATTTCAATGAGATCCCCTCTCATTCTTCTAAATTCCAGTGAATATAGACCTAGTTGATCCAATCTATCCTCAAACTGTCATCCCAGGAATCAGTCTGGTTAACCTCTGCTGCGCTCCCCTATGGCAAGTATATCCTTTCTTAGGTAAGGAGACCAAAACTGTACACAATACTCCAGGTGAGGTTTCACCAAGGCCCTGTACAAGTGAAGTAGGACATCCTTGCTCCTGTACTCAAATCCTCTCACAATGAAGACCAACATAGCATTTGCCCTCTTAGCTGCTTGCCGCACCAGCATGGTTGCTTTCAATGACTGGTGTACAAGGACACCCAAATCCTATTGTACATCAACATTTCCCAATCTATTATCATTAAATAATACTCTGCTGTTATGATGTGTGCCAACGAGATCAAATCCATGAGGGAAAATTGATCACTCAATCATAACTGTTTTGCAATTTGTATTTTATTTCGAGATGGGTGCCCTGAATTCAGAAGTAATAAGACTGCCATGACTTCAGAGATTTTTAGAAAACTAAATTACACATTTATTAACAAAGAAAAGATTTCAATCACATACATAAAGCCTACAAATTACTACTATAATAACGCCTAAAACCTCGAATTAATCTGGCTCCCAATTACACCTCCGCTATGGCAGCAGTAAAAACAAATAGATTTAAACAGACCCAGCCAAAGCAACACAATACCCTGGACAGTCACATTCAAAATTAGTTTTCTCAGCTTCTGTTCCTGTAGACAGCAATTTAATGCACAGATGCTGGAGGCTTTTCATACTTGTTAGATCTTAGAATGCCTTCTCTGCTCTGACACACAGCCTCATCTCCTTTATGCAGGTTTCTCCTTTTTTTAATGCAAATTCAATTGATCTGATATGTCTCTGGAATTTTACCCCTCTCATAATACAAATCTTTCATAGTACTAATTTTAGCAGTAACCTTTGGGAAAAATAAACACACAAAGACCACAACTATCTTCCTTTGTGCTAGGATTGACTCCAATCAATAGGAATCAGGTGGAAAACTCTCCACTGGTTGGAGTCATAACTAGCACAAAGGAAGATGTTTGTGGTTGTTGGAGGTTTGTCATCTCAGTTCCAGGGCATCATTGCAGGAGTTCCTCAGGGTAGTGATCTCAACCAACCATCTTCAGCTGCTTCATCAATGACCTTCATAAATGATGTT